>NW_019174388.1:475758-553592 GCF_002260705.1 Seriola dumerili | reverse complement strand
CACTCACCAACAAGAAGCTTCATGAGGAATTTTTGATTTAGAAGATGTTGAAATTCACAGGTGTAGTTTCCTCTGTCAGTCACCTTCACGTTTCTGATCTTTATGGAGGCGTTGCCATTCTTCAGTTCTCCAGGGAAATGAGAGACACGATTTATGAACTGCTCAGATTGACCTGGTAGACCGTTATTGAAATGATTGCCACCATCATAGAAGAACACGTCCTTCTGACCGTCTTTCTTCCACACAAAGCGCCGTGACTCAATGTCCCCTGTGATGGAACAGGGTAAAGTCACATCACTCCCTTCTGTCACTTTGATGATCTCTGGTCCTGGAAGATAAAAACATGTATTAATCAGTATGTTTACCTGCAGGGTAATTAAGTGAAGACAGACGTGTCTGTTGTTAAAACAAACATCAACTGATCGATTAAACGCGAAGAGAAGGTTAGATTTGTCCTGCAGAAACATCCTTTCTCGAACTGTCAGACTGTAGTATTTCCACTTGTTCCATTTCTTTCTTGCTTTTCTTTCTTTCTTTCTTTCTTTCTTTCTTTCACCATTATATTTATCATTTTCTATCTGGAGGTTTTTATCCTCCTCTTATACTTCGTTGAACACAATTTTAAAAAAAGAATGATGAAACAATCTGTCTCTTTGTCTGTTTGCAATAAAATAAAGAGCTTTTTATTCTTGACATTGGTTCCTCAGCCTCCCTGCTCTTAACAGCATCTTTAACATGACAAAGACGGTGTTGAAACAGAAGAGGAGAAAAAGACAGACTAAAGAAGGAAAAAGCTCCTCTCATACCCTGAAGAGTGTTGAACAAGGAGCATTTTCTGAAGGAGAAATTAGTGCAATTGTATGAGACCTATCAGTTAAGCAGCGAAACACTCGTTTATCCTGTCCTTTAGCTGGTTTTAAATTATTTCGATTTCATCTTGTCTAAATTGTGAAATTAAAACAAGTTGCTGAATAACAACAGGTTGGTACATTCCACAGATGTCCGTCTATCATCGAGTGGTCTTCTGTCCCACTGGCCTTCCAAACCGAGGGCGACTATCTTTCATTAACAATGTTTATTTTTTTTTTTTTTTTTTTTTTTTTTTTAATTTCTTTATTGTTGTAATTTACTGGATGCTAAAAGCTTCTGACTGAAACCTGAGTCTTCTTTTTTAAACAACATATTATAAATCCTCAACAATCTCAATCTTTTATTTTGGCTTCACATTGTGAATAATCTTTGAATCTCTGAAAACACTTTGTCCTTTTGGTGGAGGGAGAACTGGAAAGAGAAACAAAGATCTTCAAAATGTTTAAGTGTCAAGATTTCGGCTGAAAGTTTTCATCTAAGTATTCCAAATAATCATTCCCAGTGAACCCCGTCGCACGCTTAGTTCTCAGTAGTCTCTGCAACGATTTCCCCCTGCTCTCACAACCTGTGTGTGTGTGTGTGTGTGTGTGTGTGTGTGATGTGTGTGTTGTGTGTGTATGTATGTGTGTGTGTGTGTGTGTGTGGTTGTGTGTGTGTGTGTGTGTGTGTGGGTGTGGGTGTGGGTGTGTGTGTGTGTTTGTGTGTGTGTGTGTGTGAGTGTGTGTGTGTGTGTGTGTGTGTGTGTGTGTGTATGTATGTGTATGTATGTGTGTGTGTGTGTGTGTGTATGTATGTATGTGTGTGTGTGTGTGTGTGTGTGTGTGTCTGAAGTCTCTTCAGTAAAAGTCACTAAAACATTTTTCCTTCAGGACTTTGACAGAAACGGACGTCAGAGAATCAGTTTTCTGGACCTCTGTGTTTACAGCTCTCTCTAGATCTCTATCTCTCTCATCTGATCTCAATCAGGTGTTTGTGCCCGACTGCGTTCAGAGGTTGCCATGGTGATTTTAATTACTTAGTTCCTCATGCGGCCACGACCTTATAAACACGTCCGTCCGATTCTTGTGGACACAATATTTCTGAAACACCTCGACGGAACTTCTTCAAATTTGGCACAAACATTCACTAGGATTCAAGGATGAGCTGATCAGATTTTGGGGGTCAAAGGTCAAAGGTCACGATGGCCACATAAAGTGCAGCCTTGGCCTTGTGAACATAATATCTCAGTAACGCCTTGAGGGAATTTCTTCGAATTTGGTAAAAATGTTCATCTCAACTCAAGGATGAACTGATTAGATTTTTGGTAGCTAAAGGTCAAAGGTCAACGATCAAGGTCACAGTGACGTCACTAAACAGGATTTTGGCCTTGTGAGTGTGATAACTCCAGAACTTCACATTCGGCACAAATGTTTCAGCCATAACTCTTCACTCATCAATCATCATAACGTTTCACATAAACGGTGAATATTTCATGTGACTCTGGATAAACAGGGATGTAATCTGAAACTAGTCTGACTGGCCGAGGCAGGAAACCACGAGGTGGTGATTGTATGAATTCTAAAACTCTTAAATATGTGGCAGACACAGTGATTCCTGTTTCCTCCTGATTTTCTGACTGGAGTCACTGAGGCAGTTGATGAAACTCCTGCCACTTTGTTTGTACAATAAATGTGTTTTTATCAGTTTATAACATGAGGATTGTTTAACTGTCAAATCACAGTTTTTATCATTGAAAAGTCACAATCACTGTCATTTCACTGAAGGTGACTTTTATTATAGTTTTATGTTAGAGTTCTGTGACTTTTAAAAGAAAAAAATCTAACCACATGTAGAGGCCTGGTCAAGCACCGTTTATTTAAAAATACTATGTCAACAGTAACAATGCGATAATTATAATTTGGTAACAGACAACTGTAAACAACACTGCAATACTACAGCAACGTTCAAGTGTCTCCCTCTGAGAAACAGACAATAATGGGAAATAAATAAATAAATAAATAAATAAATAAGGGGAAATAAATAAAATATTGAATAAAGAAAATTGAGTAACACTGAAGTGCTTAAAGAACTGGTGAACTGGAGTTTAAAGTGAAATCATGAAGACCACTGTCACTTTTCTCTTCATGCTTTTGGGTTTGAACAAAGAAATTGTGAAGGACGGATCATGTTCAGCAATGAATCACAGACACGGTCCGTCATTGATGACTGAGTGTCAACCGTAACTGTCGCTCCCGGTGACGTAGTTGTATGTTAGAGCGCGCGGACAGCAGCTTTATGACGAGAGATTATTTTCCTGTTTTACCGCAGAGAGCAGCTTCCTCCTGCACACTGTGCAGAAACAAGCGCCGGCTCCTTCAGGCCGCTGGACTCTACACTGCCAGTGATGCCAAGACCCGCCCCCCTCTGCTTCTGATTGGCTAGTGAAGTTATGATCAGCGCGAGAGCTGCGTTCCTCTCATACCATTGGTGGGTGAACTTCATTATCTCGAACATGATAAACCGCGTCCATAACAAGTGTATTGACTTTTAACTTTTCATTTTATCTCTCACAGCGTTTCACCGATGGATGTTTTATAAGAAAACTTATAATATAACACTTATAATATGTAGTGATGTAATAAGAATACGTATAACACTTATAATATGTAGTGATGTAATAAGAATACTTACAATATAACACTTATAATATGTAGTTATGTAATAAGAATACTTATAATACACCCATGGTTACGCCGGAGATCCGGATACTTTACCCTGCACATGATCTATAACACATGATCTGAAATTAACGGTGGATTCTTGTAATTGCAATCATAATTATTAGTTTAATATGTGTTTTGGACGTTTTCTATTAGATAAATCCATTAATTTATTTTCTGTAGCATTAATAAAATACAAGACTTTTATGCAAAGTTAAACATAAAAACTCTAATTATGATGAATATGATCTAAAATTAACAGTGTTGTTGCACTGAGCCTGATTACCAGTTTCACAACAGTACTTTGACATTTTTTAAAGGTAAATCAAATGTTTTGTGGATGGTTTATCATTTTATTACATTAAATACCAATTAAATATCCAATATTTTTTTAAATGAAAATATAAAATAAAATCCAACTTCACTAATTCACTTGTTTTTAAGAAAAGAAAGAACACACCCTCCGCCCCTCAACTTTCTAAGGTTCTTATTTCTTTGAGGTTACTTACATCTCAATAAATAAAAATGATCAATAAATCTCTCAGTGACTCTCAGGCAGGAGCCGCAGCCACATTTTATATTTCATCAGATATTTCAGTTCAGTTTTGTTCACCAGGAGATTTCTCTGAATTAATGGTTGGTTGATGCAGGAAGTGGAGACAGCCGCTCCCTGTGTGTGTTTAAGAAACTGCGCAGTTCAGTTACACAGTGTAGTGGATCAGAAGGATCCTGTAATTAAAACCCTTCATCTGTGATGTGGAGGCTGATGTTTCGATATTGATCTGCGCTAATTATTAGTTTTTATATCACATCAGAGCCTTTTTTTTAAAATTTAACTAAGATGCTGATAACATCTGCACGTGCCTCCGTTATCAGACTCCATAATAATAAATAAATAAATATACAGATTTTCAGGCAGTAACACAGAGAGGATGAAGGCTGATTATCAGTCTGAAGTTTTCTCACCTTGTACATCAGCAGACGTTGTTCCAGACCAGGTGAGGACGCAGAGGCACAGCAGAGGAAGAAGCTCCATGGTTGTCGACGTCATCTAAAATCTGAGCGTCTCTGCATCAAGCCACAACACTTTCGATTTCTCAGCTTCCGGGACACACCCTTCACAATAACGGCATTTCCCTGCTGTTATGACGTCAGAGCAAAGAGTGAACAGAATAGAGTGAAAACACTCCTCATCACTTCACCTTCACACTGACATGTAATCTGGAGCTGTGTCAGAGGAAACAGTAAATGTCTGACGGGGTTTATCTGACTTCAATATAACTGCTCATGTTTCAGATGATTTTATTTCATTTTATTTCATTTCTCTTCACAGTCAACAAAACAGTAAATTCTATGTGTTTGTATTTATTATATTTATAATTATATTTGCTGGACATGCACCTGTCCACGGGCTCTCTGTGGCCATCTAGTGGTTGAGTTCGACACTGCACTTATTTTTTTATGGTTGTGTATTTATTGTTTTAACTGCTGTGTTTTGTACGATCGTTGATTGTTGTTTTGTTGTGTTTTCATGTTAATTTGTAGTGTATGTGATGACCCTTAAACTTAAAGTGTTTTGTGCAACTGGCCCCAGAGACTCAGGTTACTTCTCTCTATAGAAAAAGATCAATCATGTGCAAAGGGAAACACTAGCAGCTGATTGCTTCCCTAAAATTCACAAACACCTGCTTTCAACAGATATACATAATAAAGTTAATGACATTTAATATTTAAAGTCTGTGGATCTACAGACTCAGATATCAACATCCTCTTCATAATAAAAGCTCAAACATGAACACACACACACACACACACATGGGCACCCCACCACATCACACACAAACGTCGTCGGTTCGATTCTAAGAGAAAAGTTGGAAATGTGAAAACAAACAAGCTGCTCAAGGTCTGTTAGAGATAAATCTGTGAAGAGGTCTGAGCAGACGAGCTCCCGGCACATGCACCCACGTGCAAACCCCCTCTCCTCCGATGAGACGGCCAATCTGTTGGCCCTTTTAGTTCGGTCAGGGAGAGCAGCATCATGTGAGTGAGTCTCCTGCAGAGAGCCAGCGAGCGTGGTGTGTGTGTGGTGTTGTGTGTGTGTGTGTTGTGTGTGTGGGAAAGGACAGAGTTAGAGGTGAGTTCACCTACAGCATCAATCACCTCTAATCTCAGACACATTAAATCACTTGGCTGTCTCTTTCTGAGGAACGACTCGTGTGACTCGTCTGTTTTGTTTTCTCTGACGTCTCTGTTATTTCATAATATTTATTGATTATTAGCAGATAATCAGAGAGGTTTTGGACGTGCAGTTTCCCAGAAATTAACGATTCCTGTGAAATGAGCCATTCATAAGAAACGGTGAATGTCTTCATGTTACACACTATGAGGTTCAACTAGAGTCCAAACACACTGTGTGTCTGCACAACCGATCGACACTTTACTGTTCTGATGCCTTTTCATTATAGAAATAAAGATTTTTATCAACATTAGTTTGATGTGCATTTTTTCATTTCATTTCATTTCATTTACCTTGAAAGATCATGGAGGTTTCCTTTGCGGATGTTGAGATCTCTCTGCTACAGAGAGGAGGGATCTGTGCTGGTGAATCTGAGGCAGAACGATGAACTGAGTGTGAAGCTGCAGCATCATATATAGAACTGAAAGACTCAACTATACTTTCCCACAATGCAAAGGGACGTTGAATCTGTCTCTGAACAAAAATCTGAGTTTTTTCTGCAGTTTGAATGATGAGATTTCTGAATGATATTTAAATGTAAATGATTCATCAATGATTTATATTGTAACTCATGACGTATTTATCGGTTCTATGAAGTAAATTCAAACTACTGCTTTATTAAATACAATGTGACTGCAGTTTTAATTCCTTTGTGGCTTGTGTTAATTCCAGTCATGAGTTATTCTGTCAGGCTTTTATCTGCTGGAGCATACATTAAATCTCTAACACCAATAGCTGTTCTGTAAACTGGTGAATCAGAAACCAAGATGTGGTTGATTTTCTTGCTTTTTTTTTTATGTCAAACTATTTTAAGTCTTTTTTAAGTGTCTGGTGCAGTCGAATAAATCAGCCGGCCTCAGCTAGTTTAATATTTGAAGACATTCACAAACACAGGCTGTTCAGCTGGAGCACCACACAGACCACCCAACTCTCCATCACAGCCAGGAGGAAATAAAGGAGCGCTCTCAAACATGGAGCTTATGACTAGCCTCTCAACGTATTTACTCAGTCTTCAACAACCTAAGACATTTAATCGTTGGTGAACTCGACACCGAAAAACCTTTGCATCGTTAAACTGAGACAGCACTGGTACTGGGATTAATAACGTGTGCTGTATATCAGATGGATTTTTCTGAAAACATATTATAATGTGAAATTTAATATTATTTTTGTCAAAATGATAAATAAATGCACAGATTGAACATGGGGCATTAAAATCAGCTGCAAACAACATCTGTCTCCTGAAATCCTTTCATACTGTGGAGTTTGTTGTTTGTAATCACTGATCGTCTCCTGTAAGAAACGAGCCAAGGTCGTCTGTTGCAGCAGGTTATTGGACCCATAGTGCGTGTTGTTGCTTAGCGCATTCTAGTGGTCGTAGTAATTAACAGTGCGGTGATGAAGTATAAGGAAGAAAAGTCTTCAGGAGGTTGAGGGTTGATGGATGGATCATCAAAATAAAGGCACGAGGAACAATTTTGTCGTTTCCTTTATCAGTGATCGTACGACATTTAACCCTAGTTGTTATTATTGTAACCATGGAAAACGATGTCGATCTTAAGGAATGCTTATTTCAAGAGGTGTCCAACTTTTTTAGAATTGGGGGCCAGATTTGATAATGTGGAAATACCTGGGGCCATGCGTGTGAAGAGCCATGCTAGGAGGTAGGCTAGCTTCAAAGGTGTTTCACTTCCATGTTGCTTGCAGGACGGCGCTGGTGTGAATAAAGCTCAGGCTCATGTTTTTTTTACAGTGAACTTGTCATAACAGCCCTGTCTTTGGGCTCTCTTTGCTGTGGCCAGTCAATGGTTCCCTAAAGTAATTTCCTATTGTTTGGTAGAAACCAATAAAACACCCTAAAGCTGAAAATCATTATTTTGAATTCTGTCTCTTTAGCTGCTAAATGCTCTCTTACTTCACCAGCTGCTTGACTGAGTCTGTCTGCACACCACATTGTTGTCATTCATCTGATCTGCTGCTAAAATACAATATATGCAACTTTGAGGGAAAGATGAGCAAGAAATGATATTTCTTTTGCAGGTTTTATATATTTTGCATGTCTGTAATCCCATTAAAACTGTAGGTTCAACAGTTTTTAATGGTGATCCAGTATATAATAAATGTATTTTTACATTATTTACACAGCACTAAATAACAGTGTAAACACACACAGGTGGAGCTGGTTCAACATCTGAATGGTATGAGGTGTACCCTCCACACAAGGGACATCCTGACAGTCCTCTCTCCTCTCTGACATCCATGGCTCAGCCCCACTACAGCTGGCTAACACCACCCGCCAGCAACCACCATGATCTAACTCCTCCTACATCTCTCCTTGTTCCTGTACTCCTTCAACCCACTGAGAGCTCACTGAGCTCACCTGTGGTATTTAAAATGATGAATGAGTTCATTTCCTTTTTCTTCATTCTGCTGTTTGAGGAACATTTTAATATATCCAGTTTCAGTCAGAGAAATAAAACTCTCAGCTCTGTTAGTTCAATAGAAACATCTTCACACGACTTTGGTCCTTTTCAAGACTGATCTGTCGGTCGGGTCATTAGATGTTTGACAATAACAACAGCAGTGTTTCCGCTGAGATCAGGAAGTTTGTGGTTTTGGTTGAATGTTTATGAACCACTGCCTCTTTCTTATGTGGCACCACAATGTTTAACCAGCTGCTTCCAGTTCATGAACAGAATCATTTCATTTACTTTGTCACTGAATCTTTTACTGTTTCATTCAATATCAACATTTGGTCAGTTCACATTTACAGCATATTAACTTCATGTGTCTGTGGTGCTGGTCAGAGGAAACTGTGTTAGACACTGTGTGTGTGTGTGTGTGTGTGTGTGTGTAGTTTGCAGGAATAACTGAAGAAATAACAAAAGGAAACAAGTAGTCAAATGGTGAAGGTGAACATGAGCAAAACAGACTGACAAAGACAAGAAGGAGCACAGAGACTAAAAACACCCAAGGGAGGCAAAGGTGACTGAACACAGGTGAAACACTTCAGGACGGAGCAGATAATCACACTGGAGGGAAAACCAAGCATCAACCTCCGAGGCTGAAAGATGAGAGGAACCAAAAGCTGCAGTTCCTCTAACGACCACTAGAGTCTGGCTCCAACAGTGAGTCAGTCCCCATAGACTCCCATGTTAAAATGTCCAACTTTACAGCAGAAATAAACATGTTTACAGCCTGGTACAAAAACTGTTTTGGTCTCTAGAGCTGATTTCCTCCTTCATGACACCTGTTTATATAACTCACCTGTTTATATAACTCACCTGTTTACATTTTATTAAGGACTAAAGTTAAGGAGGATTGAGGGCGTGGCCTCTTTGAGTTACAGGTGGGTGCCACAAACCAGCATGCACTGAAGTCTCAGCTCTACACGCACCCCTCCTCTTTGACCATATTTGGATTATCTGGGAATTAGGGGCGGAGTCAGACACTGCCAAGATGGCGAGGGTGTGGTCTGAGCTTCAAAACTTCTCTTCAGAAACCTGTGGGTGACGTCACGGAGACTACGGCCATCTTTATTTACAGTCTGTGGGGAAAACACAAGACAAAGACAGAAAGTAAACTAAAATGAGACACACAAGGAAAGAGAAAATAAAACAGGACATTAATCAAAAGATAAAATCAAGAGTCCAACAACGTCCAAAAGTGTTGAAACATAAAGTGACACCATGAACCTTTGTCTCTGACTCATCCACATAAACTGAACACAGACAGATAAACAGGATACTTCTGAGGACAAGGAGTGACACGAACGACTGTTCACGAGTGTGAAACATGTTCGACAGTAGATCTGACTGCAACTGTGTGTGTGTGTGTGTGTGTGTGTGTGTGTGTGCGTGTGTGAGTCATTAACCTCCCTAGACAGTATTCCTGTGGGTAAGTGCTTCCTATCAGGAAGTAGGTTCACATTCAGAGTCAACACAGCTGCGTACACACACACACACACACACACACACACACACACTGAATTGTGTAGCGCTGTGTGTTTATTAGACTGCATGAAGGTGTGTTAGGTGTTCCTAATAAACTGACACCTGAGAGCATTTTATCTTTTATCAGGTTGGTTCCACTTTCCACCCACATGAACAAAGTTCGCTATGATCTCACACTGGACACTACTGTGTGTGTGTGTGTGTGTGTGTAGATGTGTGTGTGTGTGTGTAGGTGTGTGTAGGTGTGTGTAGGTGTGTGTAGGTGTGTGTAGGTGTGTGTAGGTGTGTGTAGGTGTGTGTAGGTGTGTGTAGGTGTGTGTAGGTGTGTGTAGGTGTGTGTAGGTGTGTGTAGGTGTGTGTAGGTGTGTGTAGGTGTGTGTAGGTGTGTGTAGGTGTGTGTAGGTGTGTGTAGGTGTGTGTAGGTGTGTGTAGGTGTGTGTAGGTGTGTGTAGGTGTGTGTAGGTGTGTGTAGGTGTGTGTAGGTGTGTGTAGGTGTGTGTAGGTGTGTGTAGGTGTGTGTAGGTGTGTGTAGGTGTGTGTAGGTGTGTGTAGGTGTGTGTAGGTGTGTGTAGGTGTGTGTAGGTGTGTGTAGGTGTGTGTAGGTGTGTGTAGGTGTGTGTAGGTGTGTGTAGGTGTGTGTAGGTGTGTGTAGGTGTGTGTAGGTGTGTGTAGGTGTGTGTAGGTGTGTGTAGGTGTGTGTAGGTGTGTGTAGGTGTGTGTAGGTGTGTGTAGGTGTGTGTAGGTGTGTGTAGGTGTGTGTAGGTGTGTGTAGGTGTGTGTAGGTGTGTGTAGGTGTGTGTAGGTGTGTGTAGGTGTGTGTAGGTGTGTGTAGGTGTGTGTAGGTGTGTGTAGGTGTGTGTAGGTGTGTGTAGGTGTGTGTAGGTGTGTGTAGGTGTGTGTAGGTGTGTGTAGGTGTGTGTAGGTGTGTGTAGGTGTGTGTAGGTGTGTGTAGGTGTGTGTAGGTGTGTGTAGGTGTGTGTAGGTGTGTGTAGGTGTGTGTAGGTGTGTGTAGGTGTGTGTAGGTGTGTGTAGGTGTGTGTAGGTGTGTGTAGGTGTGTGTAGGTGTGTGTAGGTGTGTGTAGGTGTGTGTAGGTGTGTGTAGGTGTGTGTAGGTGTGTGTAGGTGTGTGTAGGTGTGTGTAGGTGTGTGTAGGTGTGTGTAGGTGTGTGTAGGTGTGTGTAGGTGTGTGTAGGTGTGTGTAGGTGTGTGTAGGTGTGTGTAGGTGTGTGTAGGTGTGTGTAGGTGTGTGTAGGTGTGTGTAGGTGTGTGTAGGTGTGTGTAGGTGTGTGTGTATGTGTGTGTCCTCTCAGGGCTCCTGTGGCATTGAGTTCACAGGTTGGCAGGAGGATGTGAAGGTCAGTGAGCTCCACTGTGGGTCAACAGTCATTAAAACACACACACTCTCCTCTCACAGCGGTGGGTAGATTAGAGATATTTTATGTCAACATTTGGTTTTGAGTTGCAATTAAAACTTGTTTCTGTTTCTCTCATTAAACTCTGGATCAGAGCGACAGGTGAAATGTGTTAAAATGTGCAGATGTGATTTTCTCTTTTTGCACTAAATCACTAAAGAAAACTTTATATCTTTTCAAGACAAAATTTGATCCAGAATGAGACATAGTCTATATGTCCCCCCCCCCCCCCCCCCCCTCCCACTCCCCCCCCCCCCCCCCCATAGTGTCAGCTCACACTCAGCTTCATGTTGATGTGATAAAAAGCTGTTGTTCAGAAACATCTGTTTGCCAGACGACATCTTAAACCTTCTGTGACCAGGAGGAAAATAAACTGGATCCTTTCAACAGGAGCAATAAAAACATCAGACTGTGAGCAGCTGAAGTTTACACTGTCAACAAATGTTCATTTTTTAAAACTTTATTGATCCTGTTCAAAATAAGAAAAACTGAATTTTATTTAAAGTTAAAATATAAAACGTCTTCTTCTTCTTCTGTGTTTTATCTTTAGTGTTGATCCATAAGAAGATATAAAAACCATCTCAGTGTAGTTTTACATCTCCTCTCTCAGGCTTCTCTCTGCAGCTCTAGTAACAACAGGTCGGTGAGCCAATCAGAAGAGAGGAGGCTCTGAGCCTCTCCTCTGATTGGCTGACTGTTTTCTGACTGATCCAATAAAAATATTTCAGGTAAAACCTGTTGACCAAGCCGAGGTGTTTTACCCAAGCGTAAAACACCTCGGCGGTATTTCCTCATCCAGGTGATTTTCAGAATGTAGGCTGTTTCAGACTGTTTGACTATTTGATGATGATGATGGATGATATTCGCCATGAGCTCGTAAAACACTTTTCACACCATGATACGAGGTGTTTAATGTCTGCGGAGGCTCGTAAATTCTCTCTGCTCAAATCCTGCTCTACACATGACCCTGAGCCGCCCGGGTATCTGGACTAACGTCCTCTGACGTGACACTTATCAAACACACACGGATACTAGATACTGTATGTACACACACACACACACACACAAAACACACAAACAAAACAATGTTATGTAACATCCACTGACCCCCCCCCCCCATTCAAAATCCCACTTCGGGACCTCACGACACACAAACACACACACTCACACACAAACACAAAACAATGTTATGTAACATCCGCTGATACATTGGACATTATCTTCTGATGCAGCTGTTTTACACACACACACACACACACACACACACACACACACACACACACACACACACACACACACACACACACGACTGGACTGAAGCTTTGTTTGTATGTTGAATGTTCAGACACATCGGCCTCCAGCTGCTGCTGCTTCATCCAAATCATCCATTTGAAAGTTTTAAATGTGACTGTGTGAACTTTAGTTGTTCTCTCACTTCCTCTTCTAATAACAAAAGAGATTAATTCAGTTAATTTAGTTAAGGTTTGTTTTACTGGTTGTGGACCAGAGGGACCAGACGTCCTGCTCTCATTGAAAACACCATAAATAATAAACAGTTTCCTGTTGCTGCTTCTCTGAAACATGTATTTCTGTGTAATTATGACTGTGCAGCTACTTGAGGCCTCAGATAACCCGAGCTGAGCAAAGACCGCATTTGCAACCAAGCGACTCCCCCTAGAGTCCAGGGGGAGTTGCACAGAACACCTTAAGTTAAGATTTTCCTTAAAGTCTGAGTTAAGGTTTTCTTAAATAAAGACTGTTGCACAAAACACCCTTAAGTTTCACCCTTAAAGTTTCCCTGAAAGGTTCACTTAAGTATTTAAGGTTGTAGGTTGAAATATCTTTATTATCCCAGAGGGGGAACGTGTTGTGCAGCCAGCAGTAGCCAAACAGATCACAAACAGACAGCAGCAGCCGACCACAGCGAAACAACGATTCACACAAACACCTTTTATTCTGAATAAACACAAAGGTCCAACTGGTAAAAAGCAAAATATAAAATCACAATGAGTTATTTAGTTTTCTCCTTATCTTAGTATTGTACTTAATAAATCCCTTAAAGTCACTTAAACTGTTGCACAAAAGATCTTAGTGACCAAAGTAAGGGGGAAAAGAAAAACTGAAGGTACGTCTGACTTTATCTTCAATGCAACATGGAGATAAATGAAGAAAATGAACAAGCAGACTGTTCAACGCCCGGGAGACGCCCTGAATGATGCAGCAGAATTTTACTGCTGTAAAATCTTTCTCTGCTGAACTTAAGTAGGAAAACCTTTGAAGAGATTCTGTGCTAAAGTTTAGTTCTGCGTTGGTCGACACTGGCGTCAGTCTGAGGTTTTCTGCTTCAGGATGAAGGAAAGACGGAGATGGAGGCGGAAAATGAGAAACAGCAGTAATTACCGAGTCACCAGGCTGAACGACCAGTCAACCAGCTCCAGCTCCGACACAATAACAGCTGCTAATGAAGCAGAGCTGCTCCAGCGAGTTGCTCCAGAATACAGGTGAGGCACCGTCACAGCTGTTCAATGATGGACCGACACTGACTGACATGAGCCTATTGTGTCTGTTCACTCACTGTATCCATGGAAACACATGCATATGTCTCCAATCAGCAACATCTTATGACAGTGTAATGGGTTTTTACATTGAAAATACTCTAATTGGGGCGACTCGCGGCTCACCTGCTGGAGCGTGTAACATCCTGGCCGCCCGGGTTCGAGTCTGACCCGTGGCTCTTTGCTGCAAGTCATCCCCTCTCTCTCTCTCTCTCTCTCTCTCTCTCTCTCTCTCTCTACCTTTCCTGTCTCTTTCTGACTGTCATTATAATAAAGTTTCAGTGTTCCAGTTTCACTTTACTGCTCTGGTTCAGTCTAAAACACACTGTACACCACCTGCCCAGAGCCACACCTCAAAGTCCGAGAGCAGCTGTTGAACACAGTGGAGCATTTAGCAGGTAAAGAGCCAGATGTTGGTGGAGACCAAACACAGAGCGACAAGACAAGGAGAAGAGTCAGATTTAACAGGTGGACAGAAAAATGACTCTGACAACTGAATGATAATGTTCTTTAAAGTAACGTGTTCCCAGCTTTATAAGGGCAGAACACGTCAGTGTTGTGTTTATGGTCTCTCAGCAGACTATGAGAGGACCAGCTGAGAAGCAGCTTCAGACTGTGTCCAGCTGTAACAGCTTTCACTTGGATTTACCGGATCAGTCCATCACCTGATGGAAAAAGGAAAAAGCAGGTGGTTTGAACTGTTTGTCCTCGCGGTGCAGTGTCTACACGGTCTTCCCATCATCTTCCCCAGATCCTGCTTTGTTCCAGGGCACGACTCCTGCTACCACCTGGGTATAATCTCTATTAACCATCATTAGCATTCCTCCCATATTTCCCATGCTCCGTTAGCTACACAATTAGCATTCTGCTCATATTTCTCCAATTGCTCTGACAGGAGGATTCCTCACCGACAGCTCCTGTCACCACCGGCGGCTGAACAGCTGGGAGCAACAGTCCAACTGTCCACTGACGAGCTCTGCCTTCTTCTCCGAGGACAAGCTGATAGGGTTTTATTGTCAGACCGATCTGTGGCCGGACAAAGAGCGTCTTCTCTTTTTGTCTTTTATCTGCTGTTCTCCAACCCTGATGCCCCCGTCTGCCCTCAGACACATAAACCCTTTTCTCCTTTCATTAAACCTTTATCTGTTGAAATCTTATTGCCAAGCTCTTCTGTTTTCCCTCCTCTTTATCTCAGACATTCCTCTCCCACTCAGTAACTTGTTTTATCCAGTTCTTCTTCTCTTGTGGATTCTCTCTTCATCTAAGCTGTGGTCCTCCCTCCTCTCCTTTTTTTTGCCTCTCTGCGTTTTCTCATGTTTTCTCTCTCCTCGCCCCGCTGTCTGTCCATCACAGTGATGTTGAGGTGATGATATACAGGAAGAGGATTGTGGTAAAGCAGAGCAGAGTTGGACAGTAGGCTCCTTTATCCCACTGTAATATACAAAGAGAGCGCAGAGCGGCGGGGGCCCCTCGACCACACTGTGAAGGATATGAGAGCTAGAGAAGGTGAGGCCCCTGTATAATACGGCCTGTGTACGCACACGTGCACGTGTGTTTTCACTGTGAGGATTCAAAACTTTATTCTAATCCAATTTCCCTGAATCTTGAACTGTGAGTGACCCGTTCTCTTCCATTTAACACAGCACTAACCGTCGCCTGATTCTGAAAACTAAAAACAGAAGTTAATCCTGACCTTTCACCTCTTCCCTAAACCAAAGTCTTAAACGGATTGCTTCCTCTTTATGTGTCCGATGTGCCGAAACAGTCCCGACAACAGCAGCAGCTCTATTAAGAACTAGATTCACTTCCTCCTGGTTGTATCCCTCCGCCACTCAGACTAATTCCAGGTCACATCCCTGTTCAAACAGAATCCCAGTGACCTTTGACCTTTGGCCACCAAAGTCTAATCAGTTCATCAACGAGTCTGGGTGAAGGTTCCTACCAAATTTGAAGAAATTCCCTCAAGGCGTTACGGAGGTAATGCGTTCACAAAGCCAGAACCACGGAGGCTCCGTCCACCTTTAAGATAAGACTGATAAAAGTTCAAATCCTGCTCTCTCTCTCACCTCCACACACCTGGGCCATGTCGTGTTGGAAAGTTGCAGAAACTGTCAGAAAAGCTCAGTAGAGTCAGTTTCCCTCGCCGTTTGGTTGCAGCGTCGCCATGAACAGGTGTAATCTCAGAGTCCGGGCCCTGATACAGGCGTGTGTCGTGCACAGAGAAGAATCGGCCTCACAAAGTAAATAAATTACCAAGTGTGGAAAAATCTAAGAGGAATTATGTCTTGGATTTTGGTGAAACTGTATTTAAATATAATGTGGTGCGAAGAACGTCTGTCTTTAATCTTATTATTGATTTCTAACAATCATAAAACAGAGGGACTCCTGTGATGACAGACTGCTTAGGTTTTAAAGAAAGGCTGCATTCAACAGCAAACCTGAGCCTTTACCACAGAGAGTGCAGGAGGCTCAGGGTCTGAATGGAGAATGGAGGTGTGTTCCCATAGATGGGAACCTAAGAATGGGTCTTTTCATATGGCTCCTCATTCACCAGGATGGAGGGAAACGTGGCGGGCGTCAGTGTTTTGGGCACGTGAATCTCTCAGTTTGAAGTTTCTCCCACATGATAGAGATTAGGAGCCGAGAGACCGCATGGTCTTGTGTTTCTGCCCGTCTCCTTCCTCCTCTCTCACACATGTTTGTCTTGTTAATGATGAGGAAGACGAGGAGGAGGAGGAGGAGGAGAGGAAGGGAGAAAGAGTGCAGGAAGAGAGACACATGCCGTTCTGTTCCTGTCAGAATATGAGACACGTGAGGTATGAAGGAAGGTGAAGGCCTGCAGGCTGGGTGGAGGCTCGGCTGGATGGAGGACCAGATGCTGCAGGAGACTGTGGTTATGTAACAGCTGGACGCTGATGCTTCAGGTTTCAAGGCCAAGAGAGAAACTGACTCCTTCATTTGATTTAGTTATTTATTTTGAGTTCCAAATTACAGGGAACTTTGCAAATACTCTCACAATAATTACACACTCATCGAGCACTTTATTAGGAACACCACACCAACACTGAGACGTTCCTGCCTTTGCTCTGCAGCAGCCTCAGTTCTTCATGTCATGGATCTTTCCTCTGAGACTCCATGTTGACATGATTCTGCAGATTTATCAGCTGCACATTCATCTGGTTGAGAGCAAAGAAAGACTCAGTGTGAGTGTGGTGTTCCTAATAAAGTGCTCGCTGGGTGTGAGATGTGGGCCGGTGTGAGACACTTCTCTATACTCAGTGTTTCACCTGCAGTAGGTTCAGATCAGCTCCCAGTTTATAGAAGCAGCTGAGTGATGAGCTGCTGAGGACGGGGTCATCTGCAAAAAAACACGTTTTAGCAACTTTAAAAAATGACCACAGAAAAAAGCTAATATCAGTTACTAGTATTCCTCCACAGATCAGCTGTTTGAGACAGACAGAGCTCAGTGTAGGTGTGTTAAAGGGCTGTTTGATGGCAAAATAAAGCAGCGAAAATTTTCAAAATAAAGCGTACACTTAAACTGATATTAGTTTTTTTCTGTTGTCATTTTTTAAATGGTTAAAACATGTTTTTGCCGATGGAAGCTCATCACTCAGCTCCTGCTGCGTCTCTAAACTGGGAGCTGATCTGAGTCTACTGCAGGTGATACACTGACTGTAGATCAGCACCTCACACACTCCCACATCAAATAATCTGAACTGTCACATTAAGAACAATTCTTCCTGATCATGTGCATTACATGTGTGTAGTGCTGCTGTTGTGATACACTGTACATATCTACAGTGGGACCTCTGGTACATCCAGCTTTAAAGGGCAGGACATGTTCAAACTGAGGGAGACTCTACAACGCGTCATCTGACCACAGGAAGTGGTGTTTAAGTGTTTAGAGCTGAGACGAAAAGACAAAGACACTCAAACTGAACAACGACAGACTTTCAGAAAGTGTCTCCTGAAGGATTTCTGTTACAAACAGAGACAAAAATATTTGGGTAACGAAGGAACAAACAGAACTTCAGAGAGAAGTTTAAATCCTGCTTCACGTCTCCAGACAGACGGACACTCGCTGCGGGAAGCAGCACCTAAACTCCAACATCAGAAAGGTCGACCAATCACACCACAGCAACAAGTGGCGTGAGATGATCTCAGTGAAACTACTTGGATGTGGCGGGTGCTGGTTAGTTGTTGCCTTCACTTAAACTGGGATCTAGTCTGTGTTTCCCATGAACCTTTAGACAAATGTTACACGACTTCTTCTTCCCTGAAAACAGCAGGTCTGAATGAAGAAAGACGTCTGTGCTGAGGAGAGGAAGCCATGTTGAGAAGGAGAAGAATGCGAGGGATGAAAAGAGAAGGAATGTTTGGTTTCGTATAGAGCAACATGTGGGAGGTCCCGTCACGCTCGTGTTATTATCTCCTGCTTCACTTGGTTGGAACAAAAGAGGCTTTTGGTTTTGCTTTCCACCGAACACTTAATTAATCATGACTTAACTTTTAAAGATCAAACGTACAGAAGGAACAAAGAGGAGAACAGAATCAGCTTTGTTGGTTTGTTGAGTACCGGACACTTTGATTAATTGGATTAACATAAAAAGGACGAGAGCTTTAAGGGACAAAAAGTCAGACGGACGAGGACGTACTGAACAAGACCTGATGAACTCCTGCGGTCACCGCTCTGGAGCCTTCGTTTATCACATGTGGTAAAGTAGAAAACTACAAGAAACTCCTGAGACAAACACAACAGTGAGAACTGCAGTGAATTTTCCAAGAAAATATCAACGAAGTGGAAGATTTAACTCCTACAACCTGATTCTGAACTATTGAACCGTTTTGGGAATCACACAAGAGCATTTTCAGTTTCTTGAAACTGAAGATGAGAGTTCAAGAGATTTGATCATTTCAATATCACTGAATTTCCACATAAAGCTGCCTCTTCCTCTGTGTGTGTGTGTGTGTGTGTGTATGTGTGTGTGTGTGTGTGTGTGTGTGGCCAAGTTTCATTCACAAATATGTTCCTACACACTCATTTCACACTGAAACAATAGAAGAAGTTTCAACAGACCAGAAACACACTGTGAAGAGGGTGAAGCTTGACAGGAAGTTTAAATACTAAAAATGCCTTTAAAAAGTAAAGTGATCTATGACTTGATGTGTGATGTGTCATACTGATGATGATGATGATGGTGATGGTAAAGTAATTGAAAACATTCAGGAGCTCCTCTGGGAGTCGCCCGCGCCGCCGTTCCACTGCTGAACCCACGTGAATTATTACAGTTACAGTCGAGTAACAAAGTGCCATTCACACGGCGGCTGCGCCCAGAGCCCGGATCACGCTTCAGCCTCCGTCATTCCACAGAGTATCGGGTTGAAAGCTGCTTCTCAAAGGATCAAATGGGAGGCAGACGGTGTTTCACCGCTGCTTTCTCTCACAACACCGAGGCCTCGGCTCGCGTGTCCGTTCTCCAGGAAAAACATCCTCCTGCTCACTTCACTCCGTCTGTCACTCCACAGCTCGCCGGCCTCTCTTTCAGGCATTTACACTTTGTTCTCCACTCGTGTTTCATCACCTCTCACAGTGACACTGAACACATCATGTGTCTGTTTGCCACAGAGATCAGTGATGTGAAACTCAGCATGAAGTCGGACTTTACAGTTGAAGGTTTGTTCATTCAACCGTGAAACCATCAGACTTTCTACTGAACAATGTTACTGCTAATGAAAGTCTGTTGCTGGTACATTTCATTATTGTACATATTATTATTGTGTTATGGCCCAGAGCCACATCATTAACACTGTCTCCACAAGCACAAAGACTTTCCCCACAGAGCTACGACGTCAGAAACACTGTATTATTCCTCCTGACTTCACCAGGGAAAATTCATAATTATAAGGCAAAATTTATTAAATCAAGTCGCTCATTTAAGTTGTTTCTATTTGATCTCAAACGTTACTCTGAGTCTCTGAGACAAGAAGTCCATGTCAGCGTCACTTCCTCTGAAATAAGATGAATAATAAGGGTGATATGTGTGTATCATGTGTTTCTAATGATCCTGTTGACAGGTGGTTCTGACAGGATTTGCAGCGTACCTAATATTCTGATCCAATAGACATTATCAAAGATTAACAGGACACAGAGGGAAACTGTGGCTTCCCTGTTGCATAGTTCACTGATACAGGATCAATATTGATCTATAACCCCAACCTCAGCCTCCTGCTGTGAGCTCCACCTGATGATCAGACTTCACCTGAGGACAGTCGCTCGCGTCACATGAAGAGGTGGAAATTGGCTCTGGTGAACTCCTGATGGATGGTCTCTAACAGGACGTCGTCCTCCTGTCCTCCGCCCGTCCCTCCTTCCCTCTTCCCTCCTCCACCTCCTCCTCCTCCTCGGACAGGCGCCGACGGGTGGAGCTCGGGGGTGTAGGTGAAGCTGAACGTCGTGCGATAAATCAGGCCGTCCAGTCGGATGAGGGACAGGGGGACGGTGATGACGCGACGCAGGCAGCGCCAGCCGTCGCTGAAGACGGAGACGTCAGGGACGACGCAGAGCAGAGATTTGGGAGACCTGAGCAGAAACAGACGGATGAAAGTGAGAAGATTTGTGATGTGATGTGGCGACGCTGAGTCGACCTGGAAAACAGCTGCAGGTGAAAGACGTCGACCCGACAGAGAATCATCAGAACCATCAGCCTAAAACTTTGTTGTTGTTTTTCATTATTATCTGAGTTCAATAAGAAATGACATCGACAGGAAACCTTCCAAACACAACACAGACTACAGCGACCAGAGGGAATCCACAGGGAGCACAACAACCTTACACTTCACACACATTATAATTCTTATTTCTATAAAGGCTCATAAATCAAGAGTCTGTTTCTTTTTTAAATAGTTTCTAAGTATAAAATATAAGTAACATACGTCTTCCCTTTAATGTCATAAAAAGCCTAATTAAATGTTAAATAATTAGAAGCTGCAAATAGTGAAAGAATGATATAAGTGCTATAGTGTGACCTCCACCTGTCTTTTCTATTGGTGCCTAATAAACAAAGTCTTCGAACACACAGATTAAATATCAACAGAGAGGGAAGAAGATCACAAGACTAACATAAAAATGACATTTCACTCCTCATCTCCTGCTTCCTCTCTGGGGTAAAATTCATTCTGTACAGCATTGACTTCAGCTGTAAATTATACGAACATTTATGAACCAACTCGACTTCACTGTTTGCTTCATTTCCAGATGCAGCAGGCAGATGTTTTCAGAGGGACAGCTGTAAAGAGCCACTGTCCAGACAGACTCAGTCAGAGAGCAGCAGGTGAACATAGTGGAGCATTTAGCAGCTAAAGAGCCAGATGTTTCCCTCAGGAGCTGGAGACCAAACACACAGCTCAAAGAAAGAGACACAAACACCACAACATGACTGTTTGTGCCAAATTTAAGTAAAGTTACAGTTCCCTCAAGGCGTTACTGAGATACCGTGTTCACAAGGCCAAAACCATGATTCGTGAGGTCACCACGACCTTGACCTTTGACCTTTGAATGAGACAGACAGCCCAAAAAACATTACAGCTCTGGCTCTGACTGTCTGTTTAAAAATGATAAACTCTAGCGTCCCAGGAGAAAATGACATTTAAGTAGTAACGCAGTTTAACTGTATTTATACAGCACATTTATAAACAGAGACGTTCAGTGTAAATGTTCATTAGAAGGAGAAAAATAAAGCAACAGCACTGAGAATAGTGAAACTGCAGATAAGTAGATAATGACATGATTATGTGACAGACTAAACAGAGTCGTGTGGCTGATATGAAACACCAGCGAGCAGCAGACATCTTGAATGCCCCTTTATAAGGTGTTCCATTCAAACCCATCCTACACCTCTGGCTCTCGTGGCAGTGAGGGATCAGGTTCCTAATTGGCTGCAGCTTCTCGTACAAACAGCACATTGTGGATGACTGTTACACAAACACGGCTTTCCCCTGCGCTGCCGAGCCGCTGCAGACGGGAGGGATATTTGCAGAACCTCGTGGCGAGCCGCTCGCAGCCAGAGACCCCGGCATACGATGTCTCAGCACTTCAGGTGTGGGATCTGAGGTGGATTTTGACGTCAGAGACGGTATTTGGCTTCGGGATGCGTCATGTGAGAGTCTGTGAGGGGACGCCTGGATGTCAAGTTTCTGCAGAGCCCCGCTGTAACATACAGACTCCCAACACAAGAGTTAGAGAGAGGATTGTTCCTGTAAGCTGGGCTCAGTACAACATAAGCCCCTTTATGCTTCTCAGGTCTGTCCACACGGATGAACACGGGTAAATAGGAAAGTTCAGTAAATGAATGAATGAATATTTGTGGTCAAACTTGTTGGGAAAACCAAATGATGTCCAGAATTTGTCCTGAACAAATAAGGAGATTTTTTTTTTACCTAAATGACGCCAGAACAAAACTGTGAAACAGTGAAGAGGTGAAAAGGGAATAAAGACGATTGATTTAGTTGATTAATCTTCAGTCAACAGAAAATCAATCTACAGTTATTTTCATAACCGAATCATCATTCAAGTGTTCATAATTTGTTTGGCTTGAAAAATTCAAGCCAAACAAACCAGTGTGAGGATTAATCTCATACTTTAACATTCTGAATTATATTATGAATTATATTTTGACACATTGTAAGTCGTATGACAACACATCCTAAATGTGAATACGACGTTCTTTCTGAAACATCACATGATTCTCAGCAGAGTGACTCAAGTCTGTTGCGTTTTATTGAAATTCCTCAACAAACAGCAAAATAACTGCTTTTGAAATCTGGGTCAAATGAAATATAATTTGGGTTCAAACTGCTTGGTTACATAATATTTGGTCTGGAGGTGCCACTTAATATTTTTTACGTGAAAATGCCATAAAAATGTTCATATTTGGGTCAACTTTTATGAGCTTCACAGACCCGAGCAGTCTCACTTAAACAAGACTTCAGCTTTAATTTGCCCCTTGTGCTGCTCAGCTCCACACCTGGTGCCTCAGTGGTGAAGCAGCACGAGAGAAAAAGGCATGAAACAGCCATAAATTGAAAAATAGGGCGTCTCAGGCTGAGAGTTAAACAAAGACAGAAGTTGAGAGATCAACTTTTATAACCAAGAAAATGGATTCGGGGTCAATTTTTGAACGTAAAGAAACTGACTTTTATGACACTTTGAAATCAAACTGATAAAAAGTAAAGAATTAATTTTTTTTTACCAGTTTCACAAACAGACCTTTTAGACAGATAGATAGATACTTTATTTATCCCCTAGGGGAAATTCATCTAAAGAAAAACAAACATTTTAAAGACGTATCTTTTGCCCATCTGTCTATTATTCACTTTTCTAACTCACTTGAACATGGTCTCGGCCTCGCTGTTGCCAAACCACACTTTGAGATGAGGGCTGAAGTTTTCTCCATGGATTTCCAGCATGGCAACGTGTCCTCCACCGTTCACCTGGACACACACACACACACACACACACACACACACACACACACACACACACACAAAATTCAAAAAGTGTGATGGCTTCATTTTCGGCCCCTTACGTTTGGGCAAAGTGCCGAATGTTTACGATGTCTGGCTCCGCCCCTGCTTTGAGATATTGTTCAATCACAAGCTTAACACCCTGCCTTACCTGAAATCACCTGTCATCCTATTAACCACACCCAGGAAGTTTTATAACCCCACCCTTCTGTCTGCGAAGCCCTTTCCCTCCAAACCACAGAGAACAAAGAACCACTGTGAGTTAAAGAATGGACTTTTCAAACCTCATGTTATTTTACTTGGTTTAATCCACTCAAGGCAAAGAAAATACCAAGATGGTGGATGCATAAATGAAGTAAGTGGAAGTGATGTCAGCTTGATTTCCTCTATTTTATTATTGTTAGTACTTATTTGGTCTTTATGTACTTTGATGTCTCTCATCCATTGACCATCGACCTGACTGTCTTCAACTGTAACAAATGAAACTGTTGGAGCGGCTCCTGAGTCTCGATGTAAACTCCACATCAGATGTTGAGTGAGACAACGCCACCGTGACTGTAGTTTTTACAGATCTGTTCACGTAATTAATGAGTGATTCTCAGTGATTTCTTCCGATGTAACATTTACATGATCTGTAGTTAAATGGCTAAAGATCCCACAGCAGCTCATCGTTCAGCAGCTGCACCTGCTTGTTGTTTTACGTTGAACCTAGGCGTTCCCTTTCTCTCTGGTTGGCTGAGTCTCTGTTAAACTTGAACGTATGTTCTGAGGAGTCGGTTCAGTTCCTCTTCTCTGGTGCCTCGGACCTCTGAGCATTTTGTAGAAGAGGAAGCTGCGGTCGAAGAGGCTGTAGCAGTTTCTAAAACATCAAGTTTAATCTCATAAATATTATGAATTGAAAGGAGTTCCTGAAATGAAGCAGAAGTGAAACAACTTCACTCTGTGTATTAAAGTTAATGTGTCTCAGCACTCTGTTAATGCACATTCAGGAAGTTTGTTTTTTATTTTCAAACCAAGAACCAAAAAACGAAAAAAACGATGGGATTTCCGTTTCTTCTTTTTAAACCAAAAACCAGAAAAACTTCACATGAGAGCCGTTGTAGAAGCTGTGGTGTTTGTTAATTCATTTTTTTCCATTTTTCTTTGTTGAATTAAAGAATGAAGAAGTGAAGTCAGGTAAAGGTTAATATTTCAAAATAAAAGCCAGAGGGATAGCGTGGCCATCAAGTGTAAAATTATACACAGACGTTGATGATGTGTTTATTATTTGCTCATTTCAAGAACTCACTCTCTATGAATTGTCTGTAGACTCGACCTGAGAGGCTACTAATGTGTGATATAGTGACATTATATGGTTGTTCTGTTCTTTATGATTAAATAAACGGCCTAAAAGCTGCCTATTGAAAACATGAGAACGATCAGTACCACTTTGGTGGATGTCTGGCTGAGGACTGATGAAATTTAGAATCGAGGTTGTCGATTGTCAACAAACAACAAACAACCAACAACAGCTCTAAAACGTGAACGTTAGCTCCATCATGTGGTAGAATATTAACTTGTTATTTGTTGAAAGGGTGAACAATAATCTGGTGACATTGAGCGCCTCTGCTGGTCACTTTAAACAACACTAAACGTTTCCACATATTAATTCACACATCTGATAGAGTATTTATCATTCGTCTTGATGCGAAACAAAAAAGATCTTTATCTGTATGTGTCTGTCCGTGCTTAGATTATGTTACACTTTATAGAAAGGCCACTCTTTCCTCTTTGCTTTTATTCTGAAATATTTACCTTAACTTCCATTCCTTCCTTTCGTCATTCTTAAATTCAAAATGAAGGAAAAAAGGAAGGAAAAATGAAAAATAAAGAAATTTGCAAACATCAGAACTGGACAATTTCTTCCAATTTGATGTTTCTTGTTTTTTGCTTTGAAATAACTGACAGTAAAAACGGAAAAATTTATTTTATTTTATTTGTCCTCAGTCACACTGACCCTCTTTCATTTTCATTACACTGAGAAACACCCTGAGCGTCAGTGTGTGTGTGTGTGTGTGTGTGTGTGGTGTCTCAGTACCTGTGTGATCCTACTCACCTCTAACCCTGTAATAACAGGAAAAGGACTGACTGGAGTCTGGATGCAGGCCATTCCCTGATTAAAGGTGAATTCCACTGTTTCCACTCCGATGATGGTCCAGCAGGATCCGTCGTTCAGCACCTCTCTGCTGGGGTCTCTGACGCTGGAGGGAGCCTGAGAGGACGGAGGACAGAGGAACAGAGGAAGAAAGAGCGAGAGAGGGGAGGTGTGATTAGCGCCTGGAGGAACAGATGGAGGAGAAGGAGGAAATAAGAGGAGGATGGAGTGAGGACGAGGCAGTCTCACCTGGTACTGTATGATGGTGTCATTAGATAGACACAGGTAGGCGTGAGGATTGTCTCTGAACTGGAAGGCGCATTTGTGAAGCTGAGAAACCGGCTCGTCCACGTCTAAGATGGCGTACTGCTTGTTGACCTTACGAATCACCTGGTGGCATTTACCAGGATGAAGAAAAACAAAACCAATAATTAATTATTTACTTCTTCAATATATTTCTTAATTTATATCTAATCAAAATCTTTTTTGTCATAAATTCATCACTAGAGTCTACAGTCATGCTAGTCATGCTAACATGCACACGACGACAATGCTAACATGCGGATGTTAAGCAGGTGTTACGTTCTCCATCTTAATTTGGTGTGAGTGTGAAACTCAAACTGCAGGTGATGATGATGATGACGTCATTGGTTCTGCAGGTATTGGGTCATAAACTAAAGTACTAGACCAGGCCTGGCCAACCCGCGGCTCTTTGCCCGGTTTCATGCGGCTCTTACGTTCATGTCGAATTTTGTGTTTTTATACAGTGCGTGCATCTGACGCAAATGACTTGGCGGGAAGAACCGTTGAGTAGTGTAGGCCTACCAAGAAAAAATGCACAGCAAAACAAAAATATGAAGATGAACACAGGACGTTTTTAACAGAGTGGGAGAGTTTATTTTTTTGACTGAACCTGACCCTGCAGGGTAAGTCAAAAATGCTGCCTGACCTGGTGCAAAGTGTGTTTGCGTTTGCCAACAAACTGAAGCTGTTCAAGACGCATATTCAGAAGAGAGATTTAACGCATTTTCCCACTCTGCTAAAAGCCAGCGGGCAAGTCATCGGCGCTGTCCTGAATAACCAAATAGCCAGATATGCAACAATGGTTGAAAACCTGCATGAAAGCTTTGTGACCCGGTTCCGTGATGTTCAACTGAAAAGGCCACAGATTACGTTCCTCGTCGACCCGTTTAATGCGGAGACGGGCTGTTTGAAAACCCTGCTGGTCACAGATGAGGCTGCGGCTGAGTTGGAGATGATCGATCTTTGTGAAGAGGACCAACTGAAACCTGCTTTGAGAGAAGGGACTGAATTCTGGAAAAGTGCGCCAATGGAAAAGTACCCAAATGTCAAACGGGCTGCGCTTAAGATATTGTCAATGTTTGGATCAACATACGTCTGCGAGTCTGTTTTTTCTACCCTGAAACACGTGAAATCAAAGCATCGATCTGTTCTGACAGACACACATGTGAAGGAATTGCTTCGAGTGGCAACAACTGACTATAAACCAGATTTGAAAAGGACTGTTGAGGGCAAGGAATGCCAGAAGTCCCAGAAGTCCCGCATGGCAAGAGAAAAAATGCTATTGTTAATTATATTTTTGTTTGTAGACATGAACTGAACATTGAACTGAGAGTTTGTTTGTGAGACAGTGCACACAGAGTTCATTGTTGAAAATGACTGGCCTGTGGTCTTACTTCTGTGGGAGTCAATTTTTGTCATTATCATGTTGATGTGTGACATTTACAGTAAATCTGGCTCTTTGCAGTAACACAGTAAAAATTGTGGCTCTTAGTCTCTGACTGGTTGGCCACTCCTGTACTAGACAAATAAAAACGTTGACCTGTCGGTGGCACTAGAGGATCACCAGCGTTTCTAAGATTCATCCTCTGGGGACCAAGAGTGTCCGTCTATGGATCAACACTTCAAATAAAAAACAGGAAAATATGGGACCTTTAAGACCAAGAGTCAGGTCAAAGGTCACAGTAGTCGTCTGGCTGAGAAAACAATGTACAGTAGACAGAGCAGCAGAAACACACCAGCTTCCTGCAGCTCGCTGACACAGAGATTTTCAAAAAGCTGCACAAACTGTCCATCGACCAGGTGGTCTGTACGTCGCTGGAGGTTTCAGTGAGTGACTTCTGGTCCTCAGGCCCCAACCCTAAGAACCGACACACCAACACACCCCAACCTGCACCGCACGCAGAATATTAAACACCTTGTTCTCATATTTAAGTCTATTCACAGCTGCTGATGCAGCTCAACGTTTTGTTCTGTACATCTTCCTTCAGCTCCTCAGTCCTTGAGCGTCGACCACAACCACACAACCGACAGAGCTGCTCGTCACGCAAAGGAAAAATCCTCTATCTTCAAACAAACCAAGCAGCAATAGGCCTCAACTATGAAAACATGTAGAGGTGTAGTGTGCAGCTATACATTCACCTTCCACCACCAGGCCGGCGGCTGAGGTTGTTATGACAGCAGTTTAGGAGGTGCTGAGAAAGAGTCTGCTCAGCGAAATGTGAGGGATTCTGCTGAGAGACGTCTCAGTGAAACTTAAAGTGGATGATGGGAGGAACAATAACAGCAGTTTGGGGATTAGCAAGTTATGTAACAGCTGCACAGACACATCTGTAAGACATACAGGGTGAGAGTAGTGATTAAGCCTCTGACTCTGTGATTGGAACAGAGTGTGAGAACCTTTTCCTGTGGTTATAAACAATCATAACGGGCTTGTTTTTGATATTTCTGTTATTACCTTGTTGTTACTTTCCCTGCCTCCATGCTGCCCACACAGTCTAACCAGGTAAAAGCTTCAGTGGCGTGGGGAAAATTATGGAGGAGGCCAAGCCTCTATGTATGTAAAGTAACAGCAGGCTGCGTGGAACAGACACATGACTTACAAACTCTGTCTTCTGTGTTTGGCAAACACAACTATTTTTCATATTCACGTGTCGTTTAACTTCCTAAAACGCCGTAACTGCACAAACCGATGTTGTTGAGTCAGCGGTTATCTCTTATATTTCAGTGTCAATGATTTTCAACATGATTTGGTAGGACCGGGGGGGTGGGGGGTGGGGGGTGGTGGCAGCTACAGAACATTTACTGAGGCGAGTGTTTTTATTAAAATGACAATGACAGTCTGTAAAACAGGCGTGGCTTCCCCCGGCCGCCGGGAGAAAAAAACGCTGATGGAGAGTTTTCCTCCTGCTGGATGAAACAATATCACATGATTTCATTCTATAATAAATAACAGCAGCGTGTGAGATGGTGGGAATTCAGTGTCGTGCTCAAGGTCAGCAGAGTGTGTATTTACAGTCACGGGAAGTTTCTAAAAACCTCCATTTTCCTGTTTTAATTTCCTGAGCTGAGCTGTGAAGGAATTTAACTGTTGTGAGAACAGACAGTGAGACTGAGTTCATCACAGTCATTTTTATGGACTTTGTTTCGCTCGTCAGTGTAAAATTGAAGAGGAACATGATCAAAGACATATTTTCTATAAGTTACTAAAAGACATCAGGAGTGAAAACCTGAGGGAAAATGTGTGAAGAGGTTTGAATGAGTTTATCTCATCAAAATGAAGTGATGTTATAAAAGACAAAACCAAAGCAGAAAAAACTGATGATTTAACAGTTTAACGTTTGTAGCTGCTGACGACTGAAGAGATTAATGAACATAACGAACAGCCTGTGGCCTCCAAACATTTAAAGTGATATAGTATAAAAGACATACCATAAATACCGAATAACAGAAGCATAGATCCTTATAAAGCATTACGTGTGTGTGTGTGTGTGTGTGTGTGTGTGTGTGTGTGTGTGTGTTACCATGGGTGGCAGAGCGAGTCCAGACTCAGTACACACTAACTGGACCACACAGCCGTAACAGATGAAACCTTCGCTCAGCACAAAGTCTCCTTGGTCAGCACGCTGGTCCTCCACTGCACGCACACACACACACACACACACACACACAAAACTATGTATGAATATTCATATATATTAATGGTCAAACTTCCGCTACAACACACACACACACTTTGTTTAGATCTCTGCAGAAAGTCGTTACAGACTCAGTAAAATATTTTCTACTATGATTTAATTTGGAAACAACTGATAATACAGACAAAAAGGAAGTGCATGTGTGTGTGTGTGTGTGTGTGGTGATAGCAGAGAGGAGGGTGCAGACAGATGAATGACTGAGGTTTAGGTTTTGGTGGTGGGAGGTCCGTGCACACACACACTGTGTAAAATAAATAACCTCACAGATCTCTGCGCAGGCTTTTCCAGACGAGTGTGAGGGAAACACTGGTGAATAACTGCTCACACTGACTGTATTTATGCAGGGTGGCCGTGTGGGGAGAGAAGCCGTGTGGTGACTGGACCGTACGGGTTTGATGCCAGTGATGAGCACAAGGCTTGGACGATAGCCAGAAGTTAACACGTCGATACAGAAACCAAACATCGCGGTGCACGATACTATCGAGGGATTGTTGTATTTCATGTTTCAGTTGTTTTTTGTTTTTAATAATAAATTTTTCTGGTGTTTTTTATTATTTCTAATCATATTATTGTATTTTATGTTTCAGGTAAAAACAATGCTGCTACTTATGGTTTTATCTGTCACATGTATGTAACAGTCGAATGAGGGTCAGACTCGGTAAAACTGCAAAAAACAAACAAACAAAAACAAACAAATAAAATTTGGTATTATGAAAAATATGGTATGGGGGGAAATAATAATGTGATATTCAATAGTATCAAATATCAGTCCGAGCCTAATGACCACTGGTCAGTCTCCTCTGCTGACTCCTGAACCAGGGAAACGTGACACCATGGTTACATAGATGTCACGTATGTGAAGAAAAGTTTATAGTTGTAGTGAGGAGACACAAACTCCTGCTGATTCATTTTCTGACTGTTCCAGGTTTGAACAGCGTGACTGTAATAAAACGTCTATGAGGCAGTAAATAAAGCTCATTTATAGTTTCAGACATTTGACAAAGAAAACAGAACATTTAATACTAATATTATACATTTTTCAAATTGTGAATATTGTATTATATATATTTATATTATATAGACAAACTAAAATCTTTCAAATAAACTCAATATTGATTCAAGAGTAGGTTCACCCTCCAAGCATTTAAAGTAGAATCACCTCCTCGTGGTCGTGGCCACACGTCACATCCCTGTTTATCCAGAGTCGTGTAAAATATCAACCATTTGTAGGACACTTTGTTATAATTGCTTTTGTCTTGAGTAATGGCTGAAAAGTGTTTTGTGAGGTAACACTGACCTTTGACCTTTGACCACCAAAATCTAATCAGTTCATCCTCGAGCTGAACGTTTGTACCAAATTTGAAGAGTTTGCCTGAAGGCGTTACTGAGATGTAGAATAAGTTGTATGTACACAAAGTCTCCTGCTCTGACTGTCGCCGGCACAGAGGAATATAAAGAGTCAGGCCGGGTTCAGACCAGGGCTGCTGAGCGAAGGTCTCAGCCTCAGTATCAACCTAACCAGGTGAGCTACTCTCAGTCATGTACTTGTGAAGACTTGCTAACATTATCAGCTGGTATGTAGGAAAGCACCGACCACAGTCCTGTCTGTCACGTCACAGTTAGAGAGGAGATTCAAGCTGCTACATACGAACTAGTGTTTAGCTTTTAAAAGTATGTGTGTTGTACGAACCTGCAGCAAGAATCTGTGATGATTCAGAAGAAAATTACTTAGTGTTTCTTTAAGAAAATGACATTTTATGGGATTTCTGGATCATAAATCATCTGATTTTGATTTAAAGTCAGACTGACCACACTGTGATCTTTACAGTACACATTGCATAAATCAGTGTGTGACTAAGAAGCTGTGAACATACAGTGAACACACACACAGGTTGTGACACACACGTTTACCCATGGTGATGGTGAAGGCTGTCCACTGTCGGGCGCTGGCCACAAACGCTCCTCTGTCCACGGAGAGGTAACGAGTGCTGACCGTCTGAGAGCGGAGACGGTTGAACAAAGCTACTCTGGAGCACGAGGAGATACACACTGAAAACACACACACAAAGACACACTGTGAGGGAAACTGAAAGTTCAGTGCGTGCGCGCACACACACACACGCACACACACACACCCACACACACACACACACACACACACTCATGCACATTCAGAGTCTCCCACAGAAACCTGAGTGATCTGATGTCACCTGAGCTGCAATCTCAGCTGTCAGGATGATGTTTTCTTTTAGTGTGTGAGTGTGTGAGTGTGTGAGTGTGTGTGTGTGTGTGTGTGTGTGTGTAGGTTTTGGATGACTCAATCAGACCCTGTGACCTGCAGTGACCTGACCGGGCAGGAAGTCATGACATGTAACAACCAGCCATCAGTCACTCAGCTGAACCTGTAGATCAGATTAAAGATGTACCTGATTAACGTCGCCGTGACGAAGTGACTTCCTGGTGTTATATGAACAAAACTGGATTCAAAAACATATGCTCATATTAATAATTTCCTTTTTGTGCAGTATAAAAATGCAAATGACTTAAATTATAAACTACTCTGTGATGTGCTTTTATTAATTTTATTTGGGCCATGCTTTTAATTTGTAATTCATTTCCTGTCCTGTGAACACTGTTTCTGTTCCATCCATTCACTCTTTGCTGTTTCTCTGTCATTTAGAAAACCAAGAAGAAGAATAGGAGACGCTCCAGCTGAAGAAGTCACCAACAGAAAGACTGACTCTTCTATGAAGCAGTCCCCTCGTATTTACAAAAACGTCCAAATTAATCAATTAAAAATGAAACTAAACTCTGACAGTGGCTAATTCCTTTTTTATGAATAAGATCATTGCAACGACTGACACTGTGTATTAACACACCTGGACTGAACCAGCTCCTCAGATTCCTGATTAACACATTTCATCTCGTTCTTTGACTCACGGTCGGCGTTCTTCATGGACTGTCTCTTCTGCGAGGGTTTGGAGATGACTTTGATCATTCTGCTCTGGAACGAACCCACTTCCTGTCTGTTGCCCAAGAAGAGTCGCAGCAACAGGCGGAAGTGTTTCCTCTTGTCCTGGTCAGAGATGAACAGGGACTTGGCACAGGCAAACATCTGCTGGACAGACAAAGGGACGGAGAGAAGACGAGTCAACGGGACTGACAATGTTTTCACACTGAGCAGAGCTGAAGCTTGTTTATGATGGAAGACGGAGACTCTTCAGGAATAATGTGCAGATGAAGAGATTTGTTGGTTTGTAACAACCAGTTTGTAAAAGACAAACAGTTTTAATAACAGGTGTCCTGCTGAGTTTTACTCCAGCCATCTGAGCGATGTGTTGCCTGGTGCTCTGTGCAGTAATGCAGATGCAGGACGTCTGTCTGTTGTGTTTTCTCTCTCCGGCCGGTGAACACACACAATGTATTTACAGCTGTGTAGTTTTTCTGTTTGAGGAGTCAACAGTCGTCTGTAATGAAGGAGGTGATCGTCTCGTCTGGGTAAACACATGGAGCTGACTGTCACTCACACACAACGGGCTTCAGGTCTGAGTTTAGCAGCAGCTTGGGCAGCAGCTGGTGGTTGAGCTCTGAGACGACTAGTTGTTTAAAATTGATTTTATCTCCAAAAGAAAATATTTATAATATTTATAATATGTTTGAATATTTGAACATCTGGATGTAAAGAAAGCTGTAAATGTTTTGTGTCAGTTTTGTTTCTGATGAGGAGTTATGTGCTTGGAGCAAGCAGCAACCTCCAGGGTTGAAAAATGAAGCATCAACAGTGAAGAACCAGGAGCTGCAGTTCCTCTAACGACCACTAGAGTCTGGCTCCAACAGTGAGTCAGTCCCCATAGACTCCCATGTTAAAGTGTCCAACTTTACAGCAGAAATAAACATGTTTACAGCCTGGTACAAAAACTGTTTTGGTCTCTAGAGCTAATTTCCTCCTTCATGACACCTGTTTATATAACTCACCTGTTTACATTTTATTAAGGACTAAAGTTATGGAGGATTGAGGGCGTGGCCTCTTTGACTGACAGGTGGGTGAGTGTATGCTTGCACTGAAGTCTCAGCTTCACACACGCCCCTCCTCTTTGTCTATCTATGATAATGTAAATATTGATCTCTATCCATTGTTTCAGAAAGAATGAATGTGGATGTAAAGAAAACTGTCTCCTCCTCACACATCACTGATCTCCTGCTGCCTGGAGAGGAACTTAGAGGATAATTAACTGGGACAAAGGCCAGTTTAAACTTCACAAAAATGGTGTCTCTATCAGTGAAGGACGCTGGCTGAAGACACACACGAAGACACACACACACACACACACGCACACACACACACACACGTCTCTCACCCCGGAGTTTGGCTGCTCATCGAAGATCAGTTTGAACGTGTCTGCCTGAGACTGCGTGGAGCTGTCCAGACACATGTAACCACACACTCGATACACAGCGTCTCCATAACCAGCGGCTGGAGGAAGACGACAGGAAGAGAAGAGAATGAGAAATGGAAGAAAAAATAACAACGGAGCGATGAAGAGGGGGGGAAACACAAATGAGGAACAAAGGGAAGAAGAGCAGAGCTTTTTAAAGAGTTATATTTAATATTTTCCTCCCACCTTTCAGATGGTCCTGCATGACCCTCCATCCACGGCCGCTGATGTAAACACAAGGAGGAGGGCAGAAGAACCTGCGGGTGAGATAATCATATTCACATGAACCTCAACTGTGTTGTGTTGAAATGCTTATATTTCATAAAACCTTTGAACAGCTCTGAAACTTAGGTCACTAAAACTGACGAGTAAAGTTTCATTTAAAGAACATGAATCTCTCCTGTTTATAATATTCAATCAACATCAATATTAGGAAACACATTAAAGGCCAGTTTATCAGTTCATCAGGCTCTGTCCTCATCCTCAGAGGTGACAGAGGTGTGTCTCTCCGCGGAAACCTTTTACCTTTTCTCGTTGCCGTAGGACTTCTGAGCCACCTTGGCGTGCAGGATGATGATGCTCTGGTCTGCATGGGCTTCTCTTCCTGGTTCCCTTGTCATTCCCAGTAACTGACAGCCTTGAAACCCCGGGTCCAGTCTCCTGATTGGACAAGAAAGCTGTGAGTGGCAAACAACCAGAGAATATACTGTATGTGTGTGTGTGTGTGTGTGTGTCTGGCTCATGAAAGTATCATGATAACGTGGCTCAATGAATTGTTTTCCACCACGTAAGTAATTCAGTAAACTTAACGTTGAATGTTGACCAACAGACGAACACTGCCACATAAAGGAAGAGAAAAAACCTATAAAGTTATATTCCATGATCACCTCTAATGTGATGAAGTTCACTGAAACAAATGAACGTTGGCTGAAACGCTCCAAATAAGTGGAAGTGCTGAGAAAGTCTGATGAGTAAACTAGACTTGAGTCTGTGTCTCAGACTAAACACTCAGTCTCAGTCTCATCTCCAGACACTGAACCCATCATCATAATGCACTTAGCAGCAAGTGAGACATAAACAGAGACGCGCCACAGATAGTTTCCGATGTGACGGGAGACGCAGGTATATGGAAGGATATGGTAACGCTGCATTACTGACACATTAAACAGTGGAGGAGTTATTTTTATATCTATTTATATATCATAGTTCTGTTACATGTGAACCTGCTGCGACTGACACGCTTTCATTTTAGTTATTTAAAGGTCTCATATAGTCTAAAGGTCTGTCCATGTGTAGTGTGATTATAGATCAGGTCTAGCTTCTATATTAATACTGTGAAAGTATCAAAGCCTCAGTCCACAGAGAAATGCACACAGCCTGTATTCAGAAACTGAGCCTTAAAACCAGCCGTCAGGACTTCTGGAACTTTGTGATGTCACAACAAAGCAGTCACCAAGCCCCGCCCACCTGGACCCACCATCCAAACCTTTGCAGGATTTGGTTTCTCTGAGTGTTTTTACCTGAAATCTGCTTTATTTTTATTGGATCACTCAGAAAACAGTCAGCCAATCAGAAGAGAGGCTCACAGCCTCCTCTCTTCTGATTGGCTCACCGACCTGTTGTTACTAGAGCTGCAGAGAGAAGCCTGAGAGAGGAGATGTAAAACTACACTGAGATGGTTTAAATATATCTTCTTGTGGATCAAGTACCTTTAATGTTACATATTACACAGACTGGATAATTTTATACAAATAAAAACAAACCTATCAAATTCATATTATTTTCCAGCATCATTAAATAACTATTCACTGTCAGAAGAATGAGTTTTTGAACATTTCTGTCTCTTTTTTTCACAGAATTTCTTGGTCATTTCATTTGTTCAAATTTATTCAGTTATTGTTTCCATCATTCATTTGCTTTACCTCAATCAAATGTACAATAAAAGGCCTTTACAGTCTTATTCCCTGTCATTAAATCTTGGACAGCGGCAAAGTGAACAGCAGGTGAGCCATCGACAGAACAAAGCTCGAGTGAGTGGAACAAAAGACTCCTGCTGCGCTAACCACCATTCAATTTATACACTGTCACTCATAATCATTTTTCTTTTTTAATCACAATCACAGACTCGATTTCCAAATGGATATGAACCTTATTTCTTTTTTTTTTTTAAATAAAATGAAAGCATTCAGTCTATGAATTTTCACTGTTGATATATTTGCACACAAACAGTTAAATTCCCATATAAAAATTGTAAGAACTTATTTTTCCTGCTTTTTAGATTTTATATAATTTACCTCAAAAGATTTTTCTCAGATGCTTGAATCAAATAAATAAATAAATAATGGCTTTAAACTGACACAATATTATTAAATTTTCTGCTCATGCTCGTGTCGACTGGCTCAAATGTGGGAAAACCCACTAGTTAATTCTTCAGTTTGAGCAATTCATTTAAAATAGTTCATTGGTTTTTTTCACGTTGCTGATTAGAATCAAGCAGAAACACAATCGACAAACTCATCTGTGTGATTAGATTTCAAATGTCCAGGCGAACAGCAGGTAAGTGACTGAAAGAACAGGAGCGGCCCCGTGTAGCTCCGCTAACAATGGCAGCTGTCACATTAGCTGCGTTTTCTCTCGGCGGTAACGATGTAATGAGGGGCCAGACGCAGAGTTACTGCCCCGGGGCCCGGGGGCAGGAATGCTGCTCATAATGAAGCCTGTTGACACGAGGGGAGGAGGGAGCGAACAGATAGAGCTGAGTACTGTGACCGATGACAACAACAATAAACTGAAACAAAGGACACGGGATGAAGACATGAATAAACATATGGGCATGATTTTTTTTTATAGTACAAGAATAAAAGTATCTTATTTCACAGTAAAACTAATCACCAGGATGAAGCAAAGATCTTCAATTGAAAAAGATTGACATACACATTTCCAGTTATTTTTTTTTAAGGAATAGTGCCACATTTAGGAAGTTTTTTTGCCTTGTGGAGAAACAGTCCGACACATAACGCCTCCTCCTAACATACAGCGAGCAAACTCTGGTGGATCGAGCCTGAACAACTGTCCAGATGCCAGATTAACGACGGATAAATCCCTCTACTGTTCAAGCACCTAAAACAGACTTTCAGAAACACAGCTGGCCCCGTTTTATTTTGAAAACTCTGGTGTTGTCGTCTGGACGGACAGAAACCGAGACCTTTTGAAATGATGACATAGACATCCACGGTCTCTCCTGATTGGCTCTCATCCGCCTGGACTACCAGTGGTGAAAACAACAAGATGATGGATTACAGTGTTACTGACGTTGTTGTCTTTGCTAGCAGCTGTTGTGGAGTTGAATTCTCTATTTTAACACTACAAAGGTTTTTTGCTGTTCCTCGTTCATGGTATTTTCTGCAATAATCAACTTCTTCCTCACGCCGGCTCGGTGTCCGTTACTGGTGACGTATGTCTGTGTTTTAAGGTGTGATAGTGTGGACGGAGATTGTTTTACGATACGGAGCTCAAATGGTTGTCTGGACGAAGATCGTTTTAATTTTAAAACACTGTTAATTTCTCCTTCTGAAAATGAGCAAGTTTGAATCATTTCCTCAGTTAGAATTTTTATTTTAATGATTTGTAGATTTTGTAAAGGCTCATTATACAGGCTATAACAAAGAGTGATATAAGAGTTACATTCTAGCATCTAGCTGCTAGTCAGGTTTAAATCCATAGATTTAAATAATTCAATCAATGATATAACTTAGAAAATATTTAAATAATTTAAAAAGTAAAACAAAGATCTCATGACTCATGACTGAAACTCTTTTACATTCAACAAGTATCATTGAATTTTGTGTCGTGAGTCCGAGTGAAGAGCAGAGTGACTCTGTAAAGCAGCAGGGTCCTGGCTTTAACAAGGACAACCCAGTAACACCAGACACACACACACACACACACACACACACACACACACACACACACACACACACAAAGTGGGTCAAAACTAAGCGACAGGGTTCATGTTCTCTTCTGCTCATAAAAACCAAAACGTCTTCAGGTTGTTCAGACTGAGCAGAATCAAACTCCGCTGGATTCATCGTCTCTTTTGACCCGTTTCATAGTTTTGGTTAAATAAAACGAATGCAGTATTTTAGTTGATCTGACACAAACCTGTGACAGTCAAACCACGCTGCAGCTATTTATACATATCTACAGTTTACACCAGACAAACGGAGCTTTACATTAAACTCTCAGATGTTTTGTTCTCTTCATGCAGCAAATTCTTGTTTTCAGGAGATAATGCAACAATTCATCTATTGTTTAAAGAACATGAAGCCAGCGATTGACAGGTAATTAAAGGTGGATTATTAAAATTGAAAAACTGACATGTTGATTAAACCCAAAAAGCTGAGTACTGTGCACTAAGCTGTAAACCAAGCTCCAAGCTTTAAGCCACACAAACGTCCTTCATACATCCAGTTACTGAGGTGGAAATACAACCGGTCCTAGTGTCTTTATTTAACAGAAGGACTGATCATGTTAAATCTCTTTATGAAACAAATTTTTATCGTAGAGCTTTTCCTGATTGTACTTAATCCATTGTCTGTTTTCTGATTCTGTTTTCGGCCAATAATCTGACTGACTGACTGACTGATCATATTTCCACCACTGGTCAGCAGAGTGCCGAGGATTTGACCAGAGGTGGTCCAGACATATACTGGGTTTTGACCTGGTCTTGTTACTGTCCAGATCACTCAGCTTTTATAAGTATGGTTTTATTGATTATTACTGATCGCCCTCTTGCTGGAGACACTGCCTTTGGTTTATTTGCACTATAATACTAAGACGCTTTAATAGTATTTCTCATTTGATAGTTTTAACTCTGTTGCCTTCTATGACCTGTGTCTTTTATTCTTTGTGTAAAGCACTTTGTAAAGTGGGTTTAGAAAAGTTCTCTATAAATAAAGATTATTATTATTATTATTATTATGTCATGCATTTTACGATTTGTCTCCATTTCCATTTCATACTTGTGCACAAAGTCACCCTGGTCGTTACTTAATCCTGCCGTCGACACAACACAAAGGTTCATGTATTCAGAGGAGAGTCTGTTCTCACTGTTTTCTTCATACATGAGGAGGATCCCACTGACCCTGTACACCTCTCTCCGCAGTTCACAGTTCAGGGTTCACACTTGACTGGCTGTGTGTGTGTGTGTGTGTGTGTGTGTGTGTGTGTGTGTGGTCAGTCACCGGGGTGCAACCACTGGTCTAAATTAGACTTTCCCTCTTCAAAGGTCAAAGGTCAGTGTGTCAGGAGCTCAGACCCTCTGGTATTTCACAGTGGGAACACAGAATGAACTGAGGACGGGACGGGGGGAAGGGAGGAGAGGAATTCACTTTCACCTCCAGAGAAAGTCCATCTCCTCGTCCAGAGTTTGTTCCAGTTGTGGCTGAACGTTGTAATGACTACAATCATGGTTAGGTTCGTCAGTGAGCACGACTCCACAGGTGTCAGCGCAGTTAAAAATGGACGAGGACAAGGCGCCCTAAAACATTCTCCAACCTGAGACTCATTCAGTGTCACCTTCAGAATAAGAGCAGCAGCTTTGACACAGGAAACTGACGAAAGCATCCTGTTCCTGTAACGTCGCTGTTCACCTCTTCTTAAAGTGATGGCTTTTGTTTTTCAGACACAGGTGTTTCATAAACGTTTGCTATGGCTTTAATGAGAAATGATACGTACAGAAAGAGACACAATATTTGTTTCCCACAAATTATGTTTCTATACAACTGCAGTGTATTTTGTTCATTTATGTTTTTGGCAAGTCACAAATATGTTGGTTCTGTGTTTTCTGTTCTCTCACTGGCCGCATCACTGATGGAATCTGAAACATGTGGATAGGTGTTTCTATTATTTTGTCCAACCCATTCATATCAATGAGATAAATAACAGAAACACCTGTCTGGATGATTCAGTCCAGTTCAACAGCACCGAACTGCAGTGATCACACAGATCAGTTTCTAAGTGATCCAATAAAAATATAGCAGATTTCAGGTAAAAACACTCAGAGAAACCAAATCCTGCAAGGTTTGGATGGTGGGTCCAGGTGGGCGGGGCTTGGTGACTGCTTTGTTGTGACATCACAAAGTTCCAGAAGTCCTGACGGCTGGTTTTAAGGCTCAGTTTCTGAATACAGGCTGTGTGCATTTCTCTGTGGACTGAGGCTTTGATACTTTCACAGTATTAATATAGAAGCTAGACCTGATCTATAATCACACTACACATGGACAGAGACCTTTACACTGGATGGAGATTTAATGTGAAGAGATAAAGGTGAAGATAAACACTCTATAATCCTCTATCCTCATAAATATAAACAGGTCTGGGATGAGTTTAGTAAAGAGTCGACAGTCTATCAGTTCAGGCAGAACTTGAACTACATTATTAAAACCAGATTTTGTGGCTCATTCTGAACAACTGACCTATGACAATAATGAAGGGCCACAAACAATCCACCTTAACTGCAGATGATAGGCCCATCAATAGTGATTCATGAGGATGAATGAATGCACTTCACTCATTATCCATTATATTGATTTTAATTGAGTAAAAGAACAGCTTTAAAATTTAAGACAAATTAGCATTAAAGCATTAAAGGGACATTTTAAAACAATACTGTAAATACTGATGTAAATACTGACGGTATTTTAACTTGATGCCACCCGGCCCCACCTCACCTCCAAACCTCTCCAGGCCGGTTTTCCAGTTTGGTTTCTCACTCCAAGTTGTTTGGATTTCAAAGGCAGGGGGGTGGGGTCTCTGCCTTCCCAAATACTTTTCCTCCTGGCATTTTAATACCTACACACCATCCCTCCACCTCCTCATTCCGCCAGCGAGTAAAACCCAGGGAAGGTCACGGAGCGACAGAGAGTCAGAGATCCGCCGCCCTCAACGCATTTTCACGTCCCCGCGCTCATTCCTCACGGCCCGGTGAGGGTTCCTCTGAGTCTGGGATAAACTGCTGCAAACCCCGATCTCACCTTTACTCACTCGGGACATTGACTGTGTGTGTGTGTGTGTGTGTGTGCTGCGGTACTTTCTGTTGCGGAGGTCTTGTTGTGCCCCGGCTGGTTTGCCCATCTTACCCGTCCCATCCGTTCCCGGTCCTCGGCGCGTCGTGTCCGGCCAGCAGCGTCCCCAGGTGAGTCAGCGGGCTGACCGGGTCTGGGGACAGAGCAGGGGGGTAGAGCAGCGCGGGCTCTGCCTGGGAGAGTCCCGGCTGGTGCATCGATGCTTCTGACAGGACGAGATTAAATAAACAAAGGCGCTGATTGTTACTGATAAAAAAGACGTTTTATATCAGAAAACTTTAATGATCATTAGATTTAAACTGGATTTTAAATGACATACAAAGAGAATAATAGAAGATATTTGCAGGATCACAGAGGATCTTAGTTATTAGGTGATAATTAATTAATCATTTGGGTGATCTTTTTTTTTTTTTTTTAAGTTATTTGTTTGGTCAGTTTTGTCCTTATGACAGGGACAGTGGGAGAGAGACGATGAGTCAGGGAAGAGAGAGAGAGAGAGGATGAGATGCAGCAAAGGGCCTCAGTCGGTTTTTGGGTGATTTAGATTTTTAAAGCAGAAACGTGAAACAATCAGCTGGTTTCTGCTTCTAAACTGTGATGATTTGCTGTTTTTCTTTGTCTGATCTGATTAGAAACGGAAGATCTTCAGATTACAGATGAAATAAAAACATTTGCATTGTGTCACTTTGGCTTTTTGGCATTTTCACTGTTGTCTGACATTTTATGGATGAAACAATTAATTAATGGAGGAAATAATTAGCAGCAGTGGAGCTGGGAGAGAGTGCAGAGGTACTGATGTGTATGATCTGGACACATCTGGATTGTTGGAAAAGCCATTTATCTGTCTGATTTTTCTTGAATGGGCTCTTTAGCAGTGAATTGAGGTGTTTTTTAAATTTCTTTGTATTTTTGCATAATTTCGCGCCTCAGTTCAGTGTATGTTTGAAATGAAGAGAGATGATGAAGGTTCACAGATAATAAAAAAGTCCTGTCAGCTGTTCGTCCTCTGATTCTAATGAACATGAAGTTAGAAAAGTCAGAAGTGGTGTTGGCAGGTTTAACAGTGGATATGAATGTGAGTGAGTGAGAGTAATGCTGTGGGTTCACACTGGTTGCCTGGAGGTGACGTTCTGTGCAGTCGGTCAGAAGCAGCAGTGAGCAGACAGACAGGTAGACGGTCAGTGAGACAGTCAGATATACAGTCACACAGGCAGACTGGTAGGAACACAGTCTGAATAGTCAGACTTACTCTGAGCCTCCCTTCAGTCCCAGACCACCTCTGAACCATGAACAACAGTCAGTAACAAAGACACCTGCTGAGCCACGAGGAATCATGGCTCATGATGTGGTTTTAAAAATGCTGTGAGTGAGTGATCAGAGGCTGAGACCTGTTCAAATACACAGCAGTGGAAACACAGTCAGTCATTGTTGTTGAAGCAGAGAAATGATCCTGATCATCAGGAAGAGTCACTGAGCTCTGCCTCAGGAAGACGCTCTGCTCTGAGGTCTCTCTCTGTTGTTCAGCTCTTTGTTGAATTTTAATTTTCACTGTGAACTGTTGTTGAATTCTTCCAGAAGACAAACAGCTGCAATTGTTCAGTCAGACATGTTTTTTTTTTTTAGTTTGAAAAACTCTTAATTTACCCAGAATTCATGGAGAATAAGTGGTAATTTAATTAGTTAAGCAACAGGCAGGTTAGTGTGATGGATGAATCTATCTGCCACAGTCAGAGTCTGTCTCTGTGGATCGGCTCCAGGTCGGTACAGTCGGTTACACAGACAGATAATGAAGCAGTCAAACAGTCTCAGAGTCCGTCAGTCATACAGGAAGTCAGGCTGTGAGACAGGCGGGCAGGTAGACAGTCAGTAAAACAGTCAGGCAGTCAGAGAAACTGCTAACAGTAGCAGAGTCAACATCTGGTTCCAATCTAAAGCTACTAACAAGAAGTGCTGTGTGTTCATCTCAGTATGGGCTGCAGCTGTCACTCAAAACCCGAACCACCTCCAGTACCGACCACAGGCCCTCTGCCCGTCTCACCACCCGTCTCACTGCACACATCTCCTCCTCTCTCTCCATCCAGTCTGTTTCTCTTCACCTCCTTCAGTTTGTTGCCTCAGTCTGTGTGAACATGTGGTCTCCATCCCTGTCGCTCGCTCTCGCTCTCTCTAATCTCTGAACCGCAGACCTCACGTGTTTCATCTCAGTGTGAATTCGAGCTGTCGATCAAACTCACAGAGAAACTTACACTCTATATGTAACTCATACTTCCTCACCTACCTGCCTCCTGCTCTTGCTACCTGTTGCTTTAATCTCAGGGTTTGTTTTCCCTCCAACATGAGACCGAGGGCCGTCTTCAGTCACAGGAAGTGAGGAAATCACAAAGTTAGAGCAGAATACAAACGGACCAGTCAAACTTAAGAAGTTCCTGTGACCCATCACCACAGTGTGAATGTGTCATGTTGAGATCAGAGTTATTATTCCATCTCAGTTTAATCTGAACACCTTTAAAGCACTGAAGAGGTAAAATTGTGCAGCATTAATGAGAAAACAAGACAATGCTAACATGCTGATGTTAACAAGTAAAATGTTCACCATCTCAGTTTAGGGCATTAACATCAAGCATCAAAAATGAACAGTGAAGAAACCAGAAGCTGCAGTTCCTCTAACGACCACTAGAGTCTGGCTCCAACAGTGAGTCAGTCCCCATAGACTCCCATGTTAAAATGTCCAACTTTACAGCAGAAATAAACATGTTTACAGCCTGGTACAAAAACTGTTTTGGTCTCTATAGTTAACTGTTCATATAACTCACCTGTTTACATTTTATTAAGGACTAAAGCTATGGAGAATTGAGGGCGTGGCCTCTTTGAGTGACAGGTGGGCGAGCGTATGTTTGCCACAAAGCAGTATTCACAGAAGTCTCAGCTCCACAATCGCCCCTCCTCTTTGCCCATTTTTAATTAGCTGGGAGTTAGGGGCGGAGTCAGGTAGTGCCAAGCTGGCAACGGTGGAGCAGCTCACTCTGAGCTTCAAAACCACTTAGTTACAGTCTATGGTTATCATGCTAACATTTGCTAATTAGCACTAAATACAAAATACAGCTGAGGCTCATTAGTTTTGCAGGTATTTGACATAAACTGAAGTGTCAGAGTGGCGCTAGAGGAAATGTTAAGAGATCACGAAAGTGATTACAATTCATCCTCAGGGGAACATGAATGTATGAACCACAGTTCCATGCAAAACTCCATCATCTAGCTGATGTTGAGATATTTCACTGGACGAGTGAAAACTTTGACCTGCTGGTGGCACTAGACCAAAAGTCAGAGGATCACCAACATCAGCAGGATTCATTCCTCTGAGGAGATAAATGTCTGAACGACATCTCATGGAAATTGATCCATTAGTTGTGCACTGACCATCTACATTAGACAAACATCTGAGCAGCAGAAACACCATTTTCATACCCTGCTGTCATTTAACCACCTTACAACCCCTCAGATTTATCTAGCAAAGCCCTGAGCCCTTTTCCCGACCACCTGGTTGGCAACCTGTGGTCCACAGATTTGGCAGCACCAAACACTTCTTGTTGACAGTGGTTTGGTGGAGCTTGACTGTGTAACAGAGTCATAGCAGTGTGCGGTAGAACGACCTGCAGGAAGAAAAGCACATGTGCTCGGTGGGACCGACGGAATCTGATCCAACCACCAGGAAATGGTCAGTTTAAAAGGAGCGTGTTGTCAGCAGAACACAAACATACCGACTTAATACAACAACAACAACAGCAGTGGAGACTGCTTCTCTGCCAAGAGACAAGAACTCCAAATATTCCAAATAAACAGAGCCAAACATACCACGAAGAAACAAACAGAAAACACTTGCAGTCAGTCAGTGCGAGACACTCAACAAACCTCATCATCATCAGTTATAGAGAAACGCCGCTGCTGTCACCCTCCCTCCGACAAACTGAGACAGAAACCTTCCATCAGCCGGGGTCAAATATCTGTCATCTGTCACCGCTTCTCAACCTCAGGGTCACGACCCCGGCAGGAGGTCACGGGATGGTTATCAGGGGTCACGAGTCAGATGATTGATAGAATGTGTAAAAAAGTAAATAAGATATAACTGCACGTAGGCTGTTACATGTGAAGGGCTGAACAGAGGTTTATGTTTATTACATTTAAGCATCTTTTAGTTTATAGTTCTGAAGCATGGAAACATCTAATTCTTAGTTTTAGGGTTTTATATTAAACCACAGTCAGACTGTCTTTCCTATAGAAGAGTTAATGTGGACCGAGAATCATATATATATTCTACCAGGACAATGACATCCAGTGAGTATGGACATTTTCGAAACATCAATTTAGAGAAATCTTTATTTTGTGTGTAAATTCGCTTTCTTTAGCTTTTTTAAAATTCTTTATTTTGGGGGCAGCAGATTATATTACAAAACACACATCAGGAGAAGTCACTTTACTTTCCTCTGCCGTTTTTCAAGATGTAAGAACTTTGTACTTTGGGAGGGTTAAAGTGTGCACACATAAACATGGAAAGTATGTCTGAAGAAAATATAATAAAACTAAATAAACTAAAATAAACAATGAGGTCAGAGTAAAATAACATTAGAGGATCAATCATTCAAAACTTCCCTTAAGGGCCTTATTACATATTTGATCTACTTTATAAATTCAGTTTTGACGCAGAGAAAATAATCTTTTCCATGACATTAATGTAATTTACTACATCTATCCTCTCCTGTATCGTTGGGGGTTCAGGAAGTAACCAGCACCTTGTGAGCGCAGAAATCAAAACACCAAAAATATATTTATCTGATCTTCTTGCCTGAAAATCAACAATTCGTAAAATAGTTGTAAAATCGCAGATAAGTGTCAAATATACTTTCTAGTGCTTTGTGAAACAGTCCCAAAATATACACCAGTGGTTTGCTCCCTGGAATCCACACTGTCTCCAGCACTTGGCCTCCCGTCCTGTAAAATGTGGTTTCTGTTTTGGTTTAATACAGAAACAAATAATACATTTCCACCTGAACTCCCGCCACACCAGAGAGTTGGTGCATTTCCACTGGAGTTTACACACGTCTTATCCTCATTTTATTTTGAGAGGTTGTCCTCTCTTTCCTTCATAAGGCCTTTACAAAGACGAGAGATAACACCTGTGTTTGAATCATTGTAGTTGGCATCAATAAATATTCTCCGTACTGAATCACTTTCTTTTTGTGAGACTGACTGGATACTGCGTCATGTCCCAGGACTCAAACATGAATTTACCTTTAGTCACTGTGGCCGTTTTGCATTTGAATCAAACTTTTATTTTACTACTAATATTTTGTTTGTTTTCGGACTAATGTAGAAATGTGGCATTCATTGATGTTTCACTGTTTAGCAGATACACTGAGACTATAGGTTGATGGAGTCACAACAAGAAACATCCACACACTGAAGTTTAATGATCTCTTGCTCACCTTTCCCGCCTTCGTGCATAAAGTCAGACTCATCCATGATGGGTGTGGCCTCTGCTGATTTCAGGAGGGGGCGTTTCTCAGATCCATGGTCGCTCTGCTTTCACAACAGTTTAAGATAACTTCATTGTTGACTCTGAAAGAGCTCTTTGTATCATGAGCAACAAACAAAAGGCACAATCTTCAGATATTATTATCATGAGGGAATAAAACAATGCCTCCAGTGTCCAGCACCGAGTCTGAGAGCTTTGTAATTCAGTTCAGGCAGCTGTTGACTTGACATCAACTTGGCTTTGTGTTGCAGCTTGATGGTCTGTTGAAATCAGACGTTCTCCTGCTGCTGAGTTTACTATCTGTGTAAACTCATCCACAAACAAAAGTTTCTGACTCTCAGACCCAGAAACAGACCGTGAGAAGGAGAACAGGATTTAAAAACACTCCAGACTATGAATCAAGCCTCAGTCATTTTCACTTGCACAGTCTGACAATAACAAGACAATTAATATAAACAAATAATAATTGTTCTGTTCGTTGTTGTTTGATGACGCTGACCTGAAATCACGTTGTTGTCCTGTAGCTTCCTGGTTAAGATCCTCCTGTTGTTCTTCTCATTCTGTGCTGCAGCTTCAGGTTCTATCCATCCAGATGATCCATATTCTGCAACGCTGCAGTTACTTCTCAGACAGTCTCATCATCCTCACTTAGTTCAACTGTGAAAGTCAGCTTAGTTACAACATGTCAAATGTCTGTCAGTTAATCACCTTCACCAGAGCACAAAGCTTCCACTGCAGCTTACAGTCAATCTACAGTAACTGAGGCTTGTGTGGAAAAGATATTTATGTGTGTGTGTGTGTGTGTGTGTGTGTCTGCATGCGTGTACATGTTTGTACTCCATCCCGGATCTGTTATCTGACCACTGGTCTTGGTGTGTGTGTGTGTGTGTGTGTGTGTGTGTGGATAAGGAGATAATCACCTGTTGCTGGACTGCAGGTTTCTCACACACACCTTTTTTCTTCAGCAAACACTGCAGATATGTGCAGGTGACTGTGTTTTATTTGAACATTTCTGAAACATTTTGTTTCCATCAACTTATCTGATTGGTCTAAAATGCAAAGCTTGTTGTTTATTCTTATCTTACAGGAAACTTTCCCGACTATAAACGTGCAAAAATACAAGCTGTAAGAAAATCATGACACCTTTAATGACACTTTATTTATAGCCACATTCAGAATACCTGCTACCAGCTGATTGACAGCTTTGTTTTTAATGCAAGATCCTGCAAAAACAAGCACATTAATCAGTATACTGTAGTTAATGTAAATAAGGCTAATGTTAATATGGTATCATATAATTCTCATGTTTATTTCTAAACATCCTGACACTGACAAGGAATGAAACCACACAGTCTTCACCAGTTTTCACCTGGACTGTCTCACTTTTATATTTATGTCCAACCAGTAATTTGACTCAACAAGTGGAAATTCCTAAATGTAGCACAACGATGGCACAAGCAGAGAACAGTCATGAAGTCAGTCACGTCAGTCGCACATCAATATCTACCTGAAGGTTGCTAATCTTAACTAGCATGAGCCGCCACACGCTACTGGTGATACCAGACCAGATAATGTTGTAGCAGCCAAACTGCTGAGTGGATTCATTTGAACCAAGCAGCGTTTTATTGATTATAAATTCAACTTTTCATATGTAAAATAAAGAATTTGTTATTTCTTCTTTCAAAAGTGATGTAGTATCACTTTAAAGAAAGTCTTTTGGTTGAATACGCTTTGATTCTCTTGTCTGTGCAGTAAAGATGAATCTTCACACTTCAGTTTAAAGAAATGAGACATGTTTGTTTTATTACCTTTGGACAGAGCCACGCTAGCTATTTCCCCCTGTTTCCAGTCTTTATGCTAAGCTAAGCTAACCGGCTGCAGGCTGTAGCTTCATATTGAAGGGACAGATATGAGAGTAGTCTCTATCTTCTCATCTAACTCTCAGCAAGAAAGAGAATAAACATATTTCCCACAATGGGATTTTTAAACAGCTCTAGTAAAACAGCAGCTGAGGAAGAAGGGGAACTATAACCCAACCCTCTATTTCAGAGGCTCAAGGTTTGTTCCCTCAGAGAAACAAAAAGTCATGTTTACCCCCAACCACCTTTATCCTGCAGGCTGACGTGTCCTGCAGCGTCTGTGTGTCACAGTCAGTGACAGACGCTGCTAAAAACATTACAACCTGATGAAAACTAACAGCAGGACTCAACACGACGCCTGTGTTTTCTATCAGTCAGCAGGGAGACGAAGTAACAGCCACAGTGACCTTTCCAAAAACACATACTTGATAGTGTTGCAGCTCCTGTTGTTTATTACCAGCTTTGACCAGTGTTGACATTGAGGCCTACTCAGGTATTCTGTGAAAGAGATTGGGTTTGTTTCAGCTGATATCAGACGCCAGAGGAACTATTTAATGTCACATCAGTCAAACTCAATGGAGCAGCGATGGAAACGAGTTGTGATCCAAACAAAGCTGAAGAATAATTTGTGTTTTGATTGAAATATGTTTATGTCTCTACCTCTGCCCACACAAACCTCCAAATGTATTATTCTTATTGCATATTAAATTTAGGTTCCTGGGAAAGACGGAAACCTGAGGAAACTTTCCACATAAACTTAACTGCAAATACAGTTTGTAGAAGAGGTTTTGATTTCTGTTTACTTGTTACTTTATCTGACACTGACTGTGTCTTAGATATAACAAATACTTCAGACTACAGAGTCTAAATTCATCTGTTGCACAAAGCAGTTTAATTCTTGACCATCAAAAAAGAAAAAAAGAAATTTCTGAGGCCTCTAAAAATTCTTTCCCTTCTCTTTGCTCTCTCCATAACAATGTTAGAAAACCATAAATTATGAGTCATGTTTTCCTGTTTTTTTGTTGTTGGGTGCTACTGGTCGGTGTCATTGGTAGTTACCACGGTAACGTTGGTCTTAAGACTTGAGTTAACCTGGAGGTAAGGTGTCTAACTTTTTTGGCTTAAAATGAGAAACAGTCGAACAGCACAGAGCAGCTCCACATCACTCACAGCTGCTTAGGAGACGTGATCAAACATGACTCCAGAATTTTATTTAGGTAAACGGGACAAATACAGAGGGATGGGATGATCTCCTCAGAAGCTGAAAATTTAACTAATTGATTAGTTGATTGACTATTTTGATAATCATTAATAATTTGGGTAATTTTTACAGTCAAAAATGCCAAAAATTCTCTAAATTTAAATTTCTTAAACGCGGCGTTTGCTGCTTTTCTTTGCCATATGTAATAATGAAATGAATATATCTGATTTTGAAAATGTCACTTTGGATTCTGAGAAACTAACTACAAAACTATAATTTGATAAAATAATCAGAGGGTTAATTGATAATCAGAATATTCAATAATCAGCCCTGATCTCCTCCCACTGGATCGAGATGATAAATCAGATGAGTTGTTGCATCTCAGCCGCTGCAGCTGAAACCGTCTGTAACAGTTGGATCTGTTGTGCAGGAGCCGCAGGGAGATGCCGGGGTCAGCTGAGAGTTACTCCTCTGCGCTGACGGAGGTTTGAGTGAACATCCGGAGCCGGCGCAGAGGAAATCTGGACAATGCATTAACATGTCCCGCTCCCTAGGGGGCAGCACTAACAGGAACTCCAGGCCTGATATGTGCTGCTGTTTAAGCCGCTGCCTCTTTGATTGAATACACACTGAACTGTGATCACTGCAGAGAGGCCAAGAACCAACATCTGTCTTTTCCCTTCCCTCCCATCCTTCTTTCTGTAATGAAGTGAATATTGATCCTCTGTGCACTATATCGTTCAGATTAACGAAATTTATCAGGACGAAGACCATTTTAAAAAAACTGCAGGCCAAAGTCTAAACGAGTCTCAGGGTGAGGGGGAGGACAGATGTCTTTAGAAATGTCCTGGAACTGGACCCAGAACTTCATGATGTCTTCCAGACGAACGCAGCAGCAGAAAGTAACTAAGTACTTTTACTGAAGCACGTGCTTAAGTAGAGATTAGAGGTACTTCTACTACTTCTGCTTCATTACAGAGGGAGATATTTTACTTTTTACTACATTAATCTGACATCTGGAGTAACTAGTTACTATTTACTGTTTAAGATTTTAAAATACGACGCATGAAGACGGATTAAACTACCCAACATTATGAAGTAGTTAAAATAAACTCTACAGCTCCATTCTGCCCAGCGAGTACTTTTACTCATGATACATTAAGTACATTCAAATTATAATACTTTTTATTATTTTTACAAAATGGTTTTACTTCTTCCACCAGTCAGACAGTCCCGCTGGTGTGACTGGGCATTAGGAGCTGAGGGCCGTGCGGAGCTGGAAAGTGACTATAAAGCTGATTTTTTAGTTTGACCTTTTACCCTCCTGAATCTCTGCTGCAGCACAAATCAGACGGGAGGAAATCCAGTGGGTTATTTTTTACTGCCTGGACTTGAAAAGACCTTTTAAGAAACAGCCACAGTTTCGTTTGTCGCGGTAATCTCACACTCATGCCAACGTCAACAGCTGCCGCCGCTCTTTGACTCCTTTTTAACAAGCAGCTCTGTAAACTGTGTGGTCCGTTTACACTCCAGTATGTGGCATCAAACGGCTCCTGACAGGAATTCAGCTGCTGCGATTTACATTTAATGAACATTTTCTCTCAGATTGGACACAAGTCATAAGGTCACTCACTTTATTACTCTATAATTTCAGGTAGTAGTTACACAACAAAATGTGTTGTTCTCTTAACCAACTCTATTCTGAAAGATGGCGAGGGGGCAGACGCAGTTTTAATTTGTTGTGAGTGTTAACTGAAGGAAATAGGAGCTCCACTTCTATATTTAAGACACACGCTGTTAACAGACGAGACGCAGCCGTCACCACGTCCACTCAATGAGACGCTTAACGAGAAAATATTAGATCTGAGCTGAATGATTCTCTTTGTGGGTAATTATAGAACATATGTGGGTCTGTGGCCCCGCTGAGGGGGAGCAGTGATGTGTGTGTGTGTGTGTGTGTGTGTGTGTGTGTGTGTGTGTGTGTGTGGTGCACGTGCAGAGCACCAGCAGGATTGTAGTAGATTGTTGTTAAGTGAGTGCACGGTGAGGAGACAGGAAGGGGGTTTTAGGGCTGGATGTGGGGGTGTTGGCTGCTGCCGTTAAGTTATAGAAAGTTACACTGAGGGGTCTTTGTCCCACACACACACACACACACACACACACACACACACACACACACACACACACACACACACAGACCTCCTCTGTGTGTTCAGATAAACTTTGGTGTGTTTTCATTTCAAACATCATCCTTTTCTTTCTCACACTTGTGGCCTGTGCAATAAAACACTCAGTGTTCACTTTATTAGGGACACCTGTACAATCTAATACCATCCAACACAACTGTTGTGTCATGAAGTCGACTTCTATGATGCTGATAATGTTCAGTTTTCTGACACAGTCATAGAGGTGTTCATTCACTTCTATGTTTTAGCATTGAGCTCAGAGTCAGTGATGGTGTTGTACTGGACTGTGTTATATTCAGAGGTGTTCCTAATATTCTGACCCCCTCATGTTTGTAAACAGGGAGGACAGAACAATAGAAACACCTCTCAGTATAATGTAGTCCAGTACAACACCACCTTTAACTATGAGCTTTGTAAAGACAGGTGTAATGGCAGGGCTGTTGTATTGTACCTAATAAAGTGACCACTGAGCAAACAGGACTTACCTTGTGCTTTGGCATTTTTTTTGCTTTTTTCTTTCATTCGGTTTGAAAACGTGTCTCCTGTCGTTCTGCTCGTCTGTCTCGTTCTCTCACTCCTTCCCTTCCTCTCCTCCCGCTCTTTTACAGCCGACATCAGACAGGAGACCTTCCACATCATGCAGGAGTGTGCGTAGGTGTTTGCAGGTGTAAAACTAATTCTTATGAGAATAAATGAACAAAAACACACGGAGGGTGAAGTCCTGTTGGTTCTGCCCTCTCCTCGGTGAGGAGCTGGTCTTAGTGTTGGTTTCATCATCCTGTCTGCAGGAGACTTTATAATGAAGGGATCTCTGAAATCAGAAAATGTTGGACCATCATCAGAACTGTGGTGAAGGCCTGAATTCATACAAACCACTGGATGTATGACATAATGTTCAGTTCTCACCTGTTTTCTCTCAAGACACAATCAGCTGGTATCACTCAGTCCGGTGTGAACAGTGTAACAGGGATTTTAGGGTTTGGTGCCTTTGAGGACGATAGGACACAGACTGGGGATGTTCTTTTGGAGTCAGAAATGAACTGGGACAATGCTTTGACAACAGAGTTTGTTGCGTAAGGGACAGATGGCAGGATACTTAAACACATCAGAGTCAGTAGATACAAGTCACAAGTCAACAACAAGTCAGTTTTGTTCTGGTCTTGGTTCACGCGACCGTAACTTTGTCCAACTAAGTGTCTGGATCACGTCTTACCTGATCGATCTCTCCGACTTCAGTCCTGACGGACTTTATGAATCAGGGAATATCATCTGCTGGGAGAACAGCTTCAGGTGCAGTTTCCACCTGTTAGGATAATGGTTAAGATCAAGGTTAGTCCAGTTCGTCTTAGTCCGGCTCTCTTGGGGTTTTCTGGCTTCACTGAACCTAACATCAGCCGCCCTGGATTACCTGCATCATGAAGCTGGCTCTGTTAACTCTGGGTTTACCTGTCCAGTTACAGGTGTGTTCATGTGAAGGAGGCAGAGTTGTTAATTATGATGAGATGATGTGAAACAGTGAGACCTGAGGGTAAATTCAGTTACAGTGACAGCAGAACGAGATATTCAACAAAGTGGAATCTAAAGATCCGAACAAGTAGAAAGGAATAAGAAGCTGTAGAGTAAGTGATGAGGAGAGTGTGTGTTACTTGGGACCTTTGACTGAGGTTCAGACCGTGGACAGTGCAGTCCCTCCAGGTCATTGCCAAAATGTGGAAGGCATTTCCGCAGAGCATTCTTGAAAACGTAAAAGCCAGAATAATGTGCTCCAAATGTTTGGCTGACCTTCGATCCACCACAGGGATGTTCCCGAAGACACGGGCGAGAGATGAGAGAGAGAGGGCAAGAGCCACGAAGGACGACCGAGACGAGACAAACAGAGACACAAACAGAGAAAAGAGCCTTTGTGCTTTATCTGGTGACTCATTGCTCAGACCAGGACCTGAACCACAGGCTCTGGCTGCCGGTCAGACAGATAAGCCCCTGAAGGACCCCTCTCTATGGACCTAAAGACAGAGAGGTGGCTTTCATGCTGCCTGTTTGAATTGACCAAGTGCCCTGAACGCAAACACTTCCCAGACATTATCATTATCCCCCAGCTGCTGCTGGTGGAGCTGACAGCCTTCAGGGACACTGACAGACGCAGGCAGATTACGAACGTGCGTGTTTGTCCACAGCCTTCTATTAGCAGAAACTGCTGTGCAACTTATCCAGGTGTTTGTAGCCAAGTGTTTTACGACTGGGCAGGACTGGAATTTCCCACTGCAACACACTCGTCATCGTCATTATGATCACTTTACAAACACACACACACACAGACTAGGACTTTACTGGTGTTTCTACACTGAGATGAGCAATTAGAGTGTGTAGAACCCAGGTGATGGTAGAAACAGCGGTAAATTCACATCAGACTGACACGACAGTACAAATCACAAAAACAAATCACTTGTGATTTTTCTTCTGGAACGACACAGAGTTTTCTGATGAAATCGGTTGGTGCCTTTCCAAAACTGTTACGAATACAGATGTCAGCGAGGGTTAGCTGGTTTTTCTTTTCCACTGTAAAAGATGCTGCGGACTTTCTGATCCGACAGCGCTGTGGTTAACATTTGAAGAAGTGTAGGTGCAAAACTGACTCGGTCAGGTTACAGAAAAATCACAGTTTGGGTTAAAATAACTACTTGGTTACTGTTGAGGAACAATCAAGGTTGTAATTAAAAGAAACCATCACTGACAACAGGAAGCAAAGAGCAGGTCCTACATTTTGTTGACTCATCCATTCACCTTGTCCTCCTTCCTGTGCAGACTTTGTGGCTCTACGACAGTGTCACCTGATTTCTTCTTCTTCTCTCGATGGACAAGATTCACAATTCCCACAGCCACTAGAGGGCGCTCTCACTTGTGAACAAATGTCATTTTGTGCTTTTTTCTCCAAACTCAAACATGATAGTGTCATCCCTCAAAACACCTTGGATTCTGTTCAGTCCCGACATTAACTGATGAAGCAAAATAAGTAGAATCAGCCAAAATGCGTCATAATTCTCACTCCATGTTACCACAAATAACCCCCTCTGCGTTTCTCTCTGCTTTCCCTCCATATCACCCATCACCCCTCCCCTTTACAGTTATTCCAGCTCCAGCCGAGTCCAGCCTGTCTGCTAGATCAGTATCATCAGGATGAAGATGAGACAGCTCAGAGCACTGAGTGGATTCATTCTGCTGACCCTGGCAGTCCTCGCCGCCGCCAGGCCAAAAGCAGGTCAGTCTCCTGATAATGTTAAAGACAAAAGAAAGACTGTTTTTTTTACTCTCTTCCTCTCAAATGGGGCACAAGTGCTTCCTTCAAATGGAAATCATGAAATTGAGCAAACAGCATTTGAAATGCTTTAGAGAACATAAATGAACTTTGCCCGTTTTTCATCTGTAAAAACTTTGTACTTTGTGCATTTCATTGTAATTTTTTCAGAATAAGAAATAGTAGACAACAGAAAAAAAGTCCTTGGGTGCATTTTTACAAATTTCAGTGTACATCACAAATTCACAAACTGAGCTTTCAGAAACTTTGAGACCACCACCATGGGCACCGCACAGGACTCTTCACCAGCATGTGAATCCTGACTTTACTTTAAGGTTCTGTAGACGATCGTCATTGCCTCAAGATGTCGCACAAGAACACCAGCATTTCAGACCAAAACAAATGCTTCATCAGCCACACCTCCTGCTTCCCCCTCCCTTCTTATTCTCAGTGTGACGGAGGACAGTGAAAGTGACACAACAAGAAGCTCAACTGAATTAAGTTACACTGTGAACACGAGACACAACAAGCCCACGCTAGCACTGCTGTGATATGCTCCACATCAATGCTGACAGTTAGCCAACTAGCGATAGCAACATTTGCTGAACATTTTCCTGGGTAACAGGAAATTATCGAACTGGGCACTAATGAAAACAGACATGTAGCCGTCAAGATACTTACACATGGAGGAGAAGAAGAACCAGTTCTGAGTAAAGCTGGACCCTTAAGTAGTTCATACAGTTCTCCATCTCAGGAAACCAGACCAATATTGGCTCCATGGTCAGACTGGGAAAGAAATTCAGCCTTGGATTGATCCACTGGGACCGGCCGCATGAGTGACACTGATGGAGCCGGTAAAAATTTTTATGAATGTTTGACGGTCCACTGACCAGGATTTGAGCCAGTAGTCCCCATGTCCAGTCCGCCTCTGCTCTGGTCTCTGCTCTTTCTTTGTCGGAGGCCTTTTTAGATGAAAATGTAGTTTCTTCTTCAGTGGAGGAAATTCTGAAAGGTCGCTTTCACCTGAACGCTGCGTACTGCACTGTGCCATCTCATGTGTGGGCAGTCCCTGAAATGTGGGGAGGACCAATGGTTTGACAGGACAGGATTCACACGCACTAACATGCACACGTACGTGCACTAACATGCACACACAGCTGTCCAGGAAACCAAAACAAAGACAAGAGAAGCTCAGATTACGACACACACAGAAGGGGTGTGGCTTTGTTCTCTGCTCAGGACGTCATTACTCCACTTTATCTTTATATAGAAAATATATATAACTTCTCTGTTGCTGTATTAATGTTTAAAATCTTGTCTATATAATCTTTAATGGCATTAACGTTTTGGGACATATCAGACCTAAACATTTGGATATGGTTTTCATTATGTCTGCAGCTGAAGGTTGACATGATTTATATGACCAGACAATGTAGTAGACATATTTATAAGACGTTAAAAACCAGCCACTGCTCATGTCTGTTTGAAACTAAAGATCCACAACAATCCCATGTCTGCTTTCACTGACACGGCCTCTTCTATTATGACTCCCAGTTTAGCCTTTGTGAAGAAATTCTGGATGTGCACAAATCAAACAATCCTTTCCCAACTCATAAAGCTACACCGCAAACACAAGCTCACTTCATACCTCACCCATGACTACTGTGTTTTTGAACCGAGATGATGTTACACTTCGAGAGTGCGTTCACAGCGATGCCGGGAAATTAAAGACAAAACCAGGTGCCGTGTGGCAGCTGAAGTCATGGAGACCTGAGGTCAGGTGGTAAATAATGTGAAAGTTACACCAGTCTGAGGAAGACCTCTGCTGCTGCTTCATTCCAGACAAATGTAAAACTGAAAACCACACACACACACACACACACACACACACACACACACACACACACACACACACACACACACGACAGGAAGACTTCATTACTCCAACATAAAGGATGTGACTAGTGTTATTCTATATTTTATTAATGTCAACAAACATTAAGACCACTAATGTGTCAGTCTGGCTCTCAGCTCTCATTGGTTCCTAATGAAGAGTCCAAAAACAGCTGGTCACTGTAGTGTTTAGCAAATGATAACTAAACAGGAGTAAAGTGTGCATCTGTTTGGGACTATTTTCAGTGGCGTATTAATCTACATTTGGTGTTCCATTTGAATATTTGAGGCAGCAGGAGTCAAAATAAACTACAGCAGTGTGTCTCACTAGTGTGTTTTCAACAGTTTTGGGACGATGATCAATTCTTTGTTAGTTTTGGTGTTTTCATGGGATTTGTTGATAAAAAATGATGTCAATAATTTCTGCTCTTTCTCTTCCTTCCAGGTCCTGAGCAGAAATGTAAGTCTGGTCCAGTGGATCTGGTCTTCCTCATCGACAGCTCCCGCAGCGTTAGGCCACATGAGTTTGAGACCATGAGGAAGTTCATGATCGACATCCTGGACACCCTGGATATTGGACTCAACGCCACCAGAGTGGGAGTGGTTCAGTACTCCAGCCAGGTAATGTAGGCGCACAATATCCAGACCTTCATCTGTCATCCACATCATTCTGTCCTTCTTCTTAAACCTTCCTTTTACTGATTCTGTTTAGAGTTTAGTTACAAAGTGTTAAATCAATTTTAGACAAGATGAACCTCTAATTTATATCAGAACGATCAATTACTGCTGCTTTCACACTTTATAGCTGAGTTTTTTAAAGCTCCTCCAGCCTAAAGGTCTCTGTCCATGTGTAGTGTGATTATAGATCAGGTCTAGCTTCTATATTAATACTGTGAAAGTATCAAAGCCTCAGTCCACAGAGAAATGCACACAGCCTGTATTCAGAAACTGAGCCTTAAAACCAGCCGTCAGGACTTCTGGAACTTTGTGATGTCACAACAAAGCAGTCACCAAGCCCCGCCCACCTGGACCCACCATCCAAACCTTGCAGGATTTGGTTTCTCTGAGTGTTTACTTGAAAATTGCTATATTTTTATTGGATCACTCAGAAAACAGTCAGCCAATCAGAGGAGAGACTCAGAGCTTCCTCTCTTCTGATTGGCTCACCGACCTGTTGTTACTAGAGCTCCAGAGAGAAGCCTGAGAGAGGAGATGTGAAACTACACTGAGATGGTTTTTGGTTCTTAAAACCACAAATATATCTTCTTATGGATCAACACTTCAAATAAAACACAGAAGAAGAAGAAAATCTGGAGCTTTAAGAACGGACCGTGTGATGACAGGAAGTACATCACACCATTGTGTTTGTCTGTAGCTTCTCACTTCTTTCTCTTCCCTCCTCTGACTCTGTGCAGTTTTCAGTTTTGACAGTGGTGATAATTCTTGGCTCTGCTCTGATAAACATGATGAGTGGATTTGAATACTGTCTGCTGACTCTTCGTTTCACCTCTGACCTTTATTGTCTGCAGGTCCGCAGCGAGTTCTCTCTGAAGACACACAGCAAGCTGGACACCATGGTGAAAGGCATCAATCAGATCATCCCCCTCGCTCAGGGCACCATGACCGGACTCGCCATCAGATACGTGATGAATAATGCCTTCACTGCAGAGGGGGGAGACAGGCCAAAGGTACGAAAGACCACACCGTCTCAGCAGGATCTAGAAAATGCATCAGTTATTTGACAAGGAATCCTGTTTTATTAGTTTTAGTACATAATTAGACATAGAATGAATCCTGATCTGACATCCTTCAGCTACAACGGTTTACGTCTTTGTGACATAATGTAGAAACGGTTCATATCATTTCACTTAAGTCAATGATGAGGATTCTTTCCTCTGAAATGGTCTCAGTACCTCATCTTGGCTCTGATCATGAGGTTTTCTCCCCCTCAGGTCCCCAACGTGGTCGTGATCGTGACAGATGGACGCCCTCAGGACCGTGTGGCCGAGGTGGCAGCGGAGGCCAGAGAGAAAGGCATTGAGATCTACGCTGTGGGAGTGGCCAGGGCCGATATGACATCACTGAGAGCCATGGCGTCCCCGCCATTTGAAGACCACGTCTTCCTGGTGGAGTCATTCGATCTCATTCACCAGTTTGGACTGCAGTTCCAGGACAAGCTCTGTGGTAAGGCTGCGGGGGAAAGGAAATAACCTCACTGTCTATAAAAACCCAAAGTATACCTTTGACATTTTAATTACTGTATTCGCCAAAAGCATTTTTCAGTCCGAGCAGGATCTTTAAAACACGGTTAGATGTCTATAAAAGTGGCTGTTAAGACAAATGAAACGGCATTTGGCGCGTGGTTTACTTTGACTTGGTTTGGATGAGTTGTATAATTTCAGGTTTTATTACATTATTTCTTGTAAGACAGTTCAGAGTTTTATGTGAGAACAGAACACAAACATCTTTACAGACAACAATAAAGCTCATAAAATACCGGAGCTATGAGACGATTAATTCTTTATGGATTTGATGTCACATTTTTTAAAAATCTCCATTAAAACCTTCACATTTTCCGCCACTGGTGGATTATTTTTATTTGAAGTCACCTCAACATAAGACAAGTAAAAACCTGCAGCCAAGTCTCTGCAATTGAAGTCCCATGCTGTTGGCTTCCCCTGGGGCAACACTAGATTCTCTATGTGATTAAAAACACTATTAATGTCTAGCCAGAATAAAAAAAATCACTATGCCCATCTAACCCCACAGAACTTAATACTTTTAATAACAGACGCCTCAAATCCCTTAAGAGCAAAACATTTCCTCATACTGATTTTATTCTAGACTGAGGAAAAATCTCTGGCTTTCCTCAGTCGTGGAAGGAAAAGAACAAAGGCAAAGTCTTAAAAATGTTTTTGAAGAAATAAATTAAGCAATCAATACAAAAAAACAGGTTTGTGACAAAGAACCGAGGTTCAGACCGGGTTCAGAGAAAATGCGTTTCCAAAAAGTTAACGTACTGGATAATTAACTGAAGATAATTCATCTTGACACAGCTGTTCTGGTAATCTGTCGAGTTGATGGAAGTAAAGCATCTGAAAACTTCAAAATCAAATGAAGCATTTCTTTAAAACATTAAAGGGAAATTCCACGTTCTTTGGGAGAACTGATGTCCTGTTGTACTTTGCTCCTCATCTCAGCTTGAGGTTAGCAGCTCGAGGCTACATTAGCTGCTACTAGCATAACTCACCCGAATCTTCCACCGAACAGTTGCACTGTGGGTGTTGTAGTCTGCAGGATCTGCTGCATCCATTTTGATGCTTTGTCTTTTTTCTTTTCATGAGTCTGACAGTGTCTTAGGACCAAATCAAAATATTCAAGACTAAATAGTTTAAATTCAGAAAAAAAGTCTTCAGATAATTGGCCTCATCTGAGCCCCGCCTACTTCCCATCAGTGGGAGGAGCTCAGAAACAAAACCCCCACAGAAACACAGAGTCTGTCAGAAAACAGTGTGTTCATGTCGGAGTTTTGATAATGCAGCTACTTGTCCTGGAGCTGATGTCACAGTATGGAAGCTGACGTTGACCTCACCTGTGCTGCAGGTGTGGATCTGTGTCTGGAGTCGGATCACGGCTGCGAGCACATCTGTGAAAGCTCCCCCGGCTCCTACCACTGCCTCTGTCTGCCTGGATACACTCTGAACAACGACGGGAAAACGTGTGCAGGTAAAAAATAAACAACAATACTGACAATGGGACATGTCCAATTTGTTTTGAACTATAGCTCAGATAAAGGTGTAGATAATATACAAGGGAACATACAGTCAGACACAGAAATAGACTTACAGTAGGTTTTCTGTGCTGGTACCAGCTGGCTTGATGGTTGACAGCTGTAACAGTTTAATGTCACTTCACACATGGATGATAAAAGTGAAATTAAGATGCTTACATCAAAAAGTAAAATAATTTTTAAATCCACATTTAACCATAATGAAAATCGTGGCTCCTTACGTCTCAATGTGTGTGTGTGTGTGTGTGTTTCAGCCATAGATCTGTGTGCTGAGGGGAATCACGACTGTGAACAGATCTGCGTCAGCTCTCCCGGTTCCTTCACCTGCGACTGCAACAAAGGATACAAACTGAACGACGACAAGAAGACCTGCTCAAGTCAGTCTCACATGTGAACACACATGCAGAAAACACACGTAGAAGCTGAAATTCAAACACAATATATCTCAGTTACAAAACTCCTGGCATCGTATTGACATGTGTGTTTGGCTTGAATTCATGTCGTGTTCATTCATGCTGAAATGGACTGTGATCTTCACGAGCTGCTGATTTCTCTGCTGCTTCATGAAGCTGAGGGTGGGTTTGTTCTATGTTCCTCCTGCTGCAGTTTGTCACAGTAAAAGGATTACGTGGACATGAGGGGTTACCTCATCCTGCATATGAAATCATGCAACACCACATGCTCCTCTAGAGCCTTTTACACCTGTATAGTCCTGCTAGAGTTTCATTCACAAACACTAAAATACGTCTATTAGGAAAAAAACGTAGCTTTGACTTCGTAAGTATTTAGACCTGTGTTATTTTAGTTGTCATTTTGAGAAGGCGGCGCACTCTCATCGCATGACGCAACCTTTCAGAATAAAAGCCTACAGGTGCTGTCTGAGGCAAAGGGAACATAGACACAATCCCACTCGTTTGGCTGCTGTTCGCTCTGCTGCTTACGGCCTCGCTGCTTTCCTCCCCTCAGTGATCGACTACTGTTCGTTTGGGAACCACAGTTGTGATCATGAGTGTGTGAGTGTGCTCAGTGGCTATCACTGCCGCTGTAACGAAGGATACAGGCTGCTGGACGACGGCAAGACCTGCCAGGGTGAGTGGTGCAAACGTGAGACAGAACTCATGTTGTCCTCCGCTAACATACACGCATGAATTAAAAACCTTCTTATATATGTGTCTGTGGAATATGGTAACAGCTGGTCCTCAGATTGTGTGGGGGGGGGGTGGATCCACCTGCTGAATGATGAATACCTGTTCACTGTTAGTCTGTAATGTAGACCGCCACAGGAAGGTGGCAACACAGAAGTGTCATGAGACTTCAAAAACTCCAAACCTCAAAACAGAAAACAAACATTAGTCATGTTCAAGTCATGATTCTAAATGTTAATATTAATGACTTTTAATAGACGCACAGGAGGAAGTTTAATAATGATTGTTAGTGTCTCACCGTCATTAAATGCTAAGTACCACAATTCTGAAGAAAATGAGGACTTGAAGTTTTAACCCACAATGTTTCAAACCCACATCAGCCGAGGCCTAAACACAGCAACAAAACTACACACACACTAATACCACTAACACCTGATGCATTCTGTATTCACAAACAAGCATGTTGTGTGTAGGGGAACGTGTGCGATCAACATGTTTGTACATCTTCATGCATGCAGCACACGCACATACACACACGTCTCAGAGCTTCAGCTCCACAGCAACACCTGCAGTTTGTGATCTCACTGACAGAAAACGATTTACAACCAAACACTGACTGTGTGTGCCGCTCGAAGCCAAAGAGATCTTCAAAGAAAGAGAAACACACCGTGTAATTGTGTCGTCCATTTAACTCAAATACCACAGCCAGTGTGTGTGAAGAGAAGATCGTTACGCTCCTGCTGGTTCAGCTGTTCTTTTTCAAAACACCTGGTTTATAACTTACATTTGAATACGCACGGTCGTTTACAGGTGACAAACAAAATGATGCCGGAGTCACAGTGAATTATAATTTTGACCGTTTCTCTCAAATGTGTAATTGTATATTATTATTTAAAAAAACCCAAACAATGTCACAGATTTGTTTTCAGTAAACCTCATGATCTCTCATAGTTTCATTCAAGGGATATTTGCTTCCATTTCCAGGATCAATATTTGAGCTTCACTGCGTCTAATTTACTCTCCCTCTCTCTTCCAGCTGAATCCAACATGAATCTAACAACTAAAAATACTTTTTGGTTCAAATATAAATAAATGTTTTTATATTGTTACACAGAAAAAAACTGAAAAATGTTCCTGGAAGATTTATTTTTACAAGAGCAATAAAATGACTGTGTCTTCAACATACAAAAACACAGACACACACACTTTAACTAAATGTGTGTGTGTGTTATTCAGCCATTGACCTGTGCGCTGAGGGGAAACATGACTGTGAACAAATCTGTGTCAGCGCACCGGGCGTCTTCACCTGCGACTGCAACGAAGGATACACACTCAATGAGGACAAGAAGACCTGCACACGTTAGTCAGGCCCTCACACAAAGACACACACACACACACACACACACACACACACACACACACACACACACACACACACACGGCTCCTGGTGCGTCTCTTCCACAGCAGGAGTGCAGCCCATTCTTTCTTCCTGATCTTTTATATTCTGTACAGTACTTGAATTATTCAATCACATGAGTCACTGATCACTTTGACCATCAATCATTAATGTCAGTCTCATGTAAAAATACCAAACAGTTCCTGTTTCCTTGTTTGCTGCTTCTGTTTCATGTCTTTGTAAATGAAATCCCTTCGGCCTGGTGCTCAGGTTGAATCAGCATTTTGAAGACATCAGTTTGGACTCAGGGACTATTTTTTTTATTAATCAATCAAATAATTAATTTTCAGCCTGAAACTGTCTCTAAAGCAGGTGATCAGGAGAAATGTTCTTCCTTATGGATTCAAGAGAGAAATCTTTTTTTTATCTTCTGGCTTCACTCACGCTCATGCTTGTAGACACACAAAGAAAATGTTCCAATGTTCCACTACACCATTAATTACAATTGTAAAATAATTCATTTGTGTGTGTGCCTGTGCGTGTGTGTGCGTGTGCGTGTGTGTGTGTCTGATTCAGCCATTGACCTGTGTGCCCAGGGGAAGCATGACTGTGAACAGATCTGTATCAGTGCACCGGGCGTCTTCACCTGCGACTGCAACAAAGGATTCAAACTCAACAAAGACAAGAAGACCTGCACAAGTCAGTGAATGTCTCACACACTCAGTTAACATTGTGTGTTTCTCCTTAGCTAGCTGGTGTTGTCTCACTGTTCTGGCCCTGATTAAAAACGTAATCCATGTTGGCTTTGATGGAAAAGATGTTTTCAGATCATGTAAACTCTACAAGAATCAGATGTTTGACTAACATTTGCTTCTGATTCGTCATTGACTGTGAATCTATAACCTCTCTGGAGTTGTACAGGTGGAAAAGATTAAAATATATCTTTTAATCCTGCAGCCATGTTTTCTGAGCTTTTCTGAGGTTGAATGTAAATAAACAACAGTTGTTGTCAAGTTTCCTGAAACACTCATATAAACTTCTCCCAAAGCTGGTTTGCATGTGTCCGTGTCTGTGCAGTTGTAATTCAAATGTGATGTGTTTGTGAACTGTGTATTTGCAGACATGGACCTGTGTAACACTGTGGAGCACGGCTGTGAGCACCAGTGTGTGAGCACTCCAGGATCTTACTACTGTATCTGCCCGGAGGGACAGCTGCTGCAGGACGATGGCAAGAGCTGCGGCAGTGAGTCGACGCCCTGATGCAGGATTATCTGTGAAATATAAAAAAACATTTGAGGTCGCTTGAACAGTCGCTGATGTGCAAACTCAGAACAGCAGGTTCATCTCAGACCTCATCAGTGTCGCCACGTCATCAGTAAGATTAGTTTGCTCTGCTGCAGTGGGGTTACGATCCCGTGGGTCCTGCAGGACCACAAAGAAATGCTGCAGGTGACGGATGTGGGAAGAAGGGCTGAAAGAAACAGGAAGTCAACATCATTATCACAGTTAACTTAGATTGATCAGAGAATTAAAAAGAAAAGAAGCACAAAATAACAAACGAACACACGGAACTGTAGATCAGAGATATGATTCCAGGCCTCTGGTGAGAGGAGAATCTTTACTCTGTGCACAACCTCTGCTGCTGAGCTCTGACATACATTAAGCCAAAATTAAACAATTCTGTTATGAATGTCGCCCGGATCAATGATGGTGTGATCAGATCAGATCAGATCAGATCAGATCAGATCAGATCATGATGAGCTTCACCGAAGGGAAAAATCATCAAGAGTCCAGATTGTGATCAGAGTGAGAGAAGAGGGGGGTTTGATTCTCAGGGGATGAAATAAAGATGGATGAGAAAATAAACCAAATCTCATGCTGATGTTAAAAGCAGCTCAGTTATGTCTGGGAGAAACTGGCTGGACAGAGACGACGATGATGATGATGATGAGGATGATGATCGTCTGTGGAATTTTCTTTTTCCCTGGGGAGGCGGAGTGAAACCAAAGTTCCTGCCAGTTACCTTCACACAGCACCTTCCTGTGGAGATCTGTGGCCGTACAGTCTCATTTATCATCCAACATTTATACTGTAGGAGCATCTGCTCCAACTGCCATTAAATAATCAACTGCAGCACATCCTTTGTTACTATGACGACTCTAATAGTTACCAAAACAACCAAGAGCAAAATATCTGACTAATGTCTGAATACCCGAGTTAAACTGATACTGATACAAAATATTGGGGCAATATTGGCAATATTTTTTCAAGTATAATGGTAACAGCTGTTAAACTGTACACTGTAAAATATGACAACTTGATCTTACTTTAAAAAATCTAGGAACCAGATTACCTTGAAGAAACTCAGTAAATATAACAATTTGTTTTAAATTATGTTGACTTTGTATCCACTTGTTAAATAAATTAAATTAATTTCATGACGTTGTTCCAACTTAGAAATGTCACATAATGTTAACTTGCTCTTTTTAAGTGCATGTTAACTGAAGCACATCAATAAACACTGACATTACCAATGGAAATGTGTGCGGTTAGCTCGTTAGCTAACAAACCTGAGCAAATGTATCTACGTTACTGTCACACTTGCTCATTATTATGTTATTTCTTCTCTCTCTCTCCTTCAGCCTGCAAGTCTGCCAACATTGACCTGGTGCTTCTGATCGACGGCTCCAAGAGCGTCCGCCCTCAAAACTTTGAGCTGGTCAAAAAGTTTGTCAACCAGGTCAGGCTCGTTTTCATTCAACATCTGGAACACTTTGATATCATCACTCACTCTCATCCACTCATTAAATAGGCCTTTTTTTGAATGAGAATTTTCTCTGACATTTAAAAAAGTGCATAATAACAGAAGCACATGAGTCAGATGAGTCAGATGAGTTTCCCTCACCTCCTCCTGTGCCTCAGGTTGTGGACTCTCTGGACGTGTCTGCTCATGGAACCAGAGTTGGTCTGGTCCAGTACTCCAGCCGGGTCAGGACAGAGTTCCCTCTCAACATGTACCACTCTGCTGATGAGATCAAAGCTGCGGTCATGAAGGTGAAGTCTGTTTCTACATATTATCTTCAGTTCAGTTATGTGTTAATACCAGATGCATCACCAGCTACCACTGCACATAAAGTGTTATCAGGCACCTGCAACATAAAGCAAATCAATCATCTTAATAATATTTGAAGTCTGAATTGAAGCTGGCCGAAAATAAACTAAGGCTTTACAGTCTAAATCCTGATTATAATCTAATTATAAAAGATACTCACTCCTTCAAAGACTCTTATTTCATGGGCGTCAAACAGGAAGTAATGTGCAGCCCATAGAAAGAGACGCCTTCATCACATTATGTCCTCATCAGTGTTTCTGTCTCTGTCCCTCTCTAGGTTGATTACATGGAGAAAGGCACCATGACAGGTCTGGCCATCAAACACATGCTGGAGAACAGTTTCTCAGAGGCAGAGGGCGCTCGTCCTTTCAGCCGCAACATCCCCCGAATCGGACTGGTCTTCACAGACGGTCGCTCCCAGGATGACATCACTGAGTTCGCCAAGAAAGCCAAAGAAGCCGGTAAGACTCCAGGAGACCAGTGCGAGGGTCAGCCCAGATCAATGGTGACTTTAAGTGTACGTCTGTGATGTGCGTGTTTGTGTGCAGGTATCACCATGTACGCTGTGGGTGTTGGAAAAGCTGTAGAAGATGAGCTTCGTGAAATCGCATCTGAGCCTGTGGAGAAACATTTCTACTACACCACCGACTTCACCGCCATCAGCACCATCGCTGAGAACCTCAAACTCAACGTCTGCCCAGGTACGACACTCACCTGGACCCGACTGCAGTGCAGCATATTGACAACTTACAGGAGCCACATAAAAAAACTTAACATATAATACTACTCAAAATCTCACTAAATATTAACTTATCAATGTTTTAGCAGTTTACCACTGTTTCCACTTTTGAGTTTCTTAAACATGATATTAAAATGAATTATTAATAATTATAATTCTTTTCAAAGGATTTTGTTCAACATGAAGGAAAATTAAAAAAGATGAGACTCACGTGACACCAGTCCCAGAGTGTGTGCTGTAATGATGTCTTGGTCTTTGGCTCCATCTACTGACGAAAACACAACATGACAGTTGGAGAAAAAGAACTAAAATGTTTAACAACAACAGAATATACAGTATTATTAAAAATATGATATAATAAGTCCACACTGAAAAGGATTGTAATTTAGAATTTTAACTCTTTCTTTTCATGTGGTCCAACTGCAGCAGTGCATCATACCTCATGTTTTGTGATGAATAACTGAATCGTCAAGACAAATCTGGTGAAGTGAAGGTATTAATAGATAATCCATGTATTTTTGACTAACTGCCCTGTTTTGCTTGTGTCCTCTCTTTTCTCTGTCTGTATCTGCAGAGGAGAGTCAGGGGGAGATCGAGGTGAAGGACCCATGTGCCTGTGAGAGTCTGGTGGAGTTCCAGCAGGCCACCATGAGCAGCCTGGAGCAGCTCACACAGAAACATATCCTTTTTAAACGTCTGTCGCCAAACACAGGGTGTTGTCTAACCTTAGGTAACCTTAGGTAAGGAACTGGTAAGGAAGATACCTTTTCTACTGTATCTAATAGAGGTATAACATTTATTAAAATATGGAACTACAAACCCTTTTTTTTCCAAGTATTGAATGTGAATTTGAAGCCTCGGTAACCTCAGCTTCTAATTTGTATCTGTGCAGGAAGTTGGTGGCAGTTCAATCAGGCACAAACAGGAATAATGACCCGAGGCCTGAGAGAGAAAAATGCACCTTATTTGAGTGACATTTCTCTGCGGGTTCGTCACCATGTGGAATCTGCCAAACTGCATGTAGTCACTGAATTCAGCGATGATACAAAAAAAGTAACTAATGAAATTTTAAGGCTGAGATAATGCATTTTACAGATGTTATATCCATCTGTCTTTTCACTTAGTTGGACTGAGTGTGTTGAGCCAGGTCCGTTGGCAAACCCTTATCTTACATCAGCCCCAACAAATCCTATGAAATGGTTTTACTACGCCTGTTTAAAACACCCTGATACTGGACGTCTGATTCCTACGGAGCCTAAAAATCATTTAACACATCAGTGAGTCTCACTGTTGTACTGGGTGACATGTTCCTTCAGCACCATGAACACACACACTGTGGTTCATCTTAACTCAGTCCCACACACACCGTCCTGCTACTCTAAAAACTCACCAGAGCAACAAATGTAGATTAATCCACCGCACAAAGTAGTCCCCAACAAATGCATCTCCTCCAATCTGAGTAAAGTTTGTTGAAAACTACAGATACTACGAAGATACACGTTTTATAAATGAAACTATATTTGTGAGGTGTTTTTTTGGTGTTATCATGACATTTGTTGATAGTAAGAAAAGTACAGAATGAGTCAAGTTGTTTGGTCAGTCTTCAGTTCTGAAAAATATTGAGATGATTTGAAAAGCTGTTCAATAACAAAAAAAGTCTCAATTTGTGAACTGAGAAAATCTGATGGATGTACATAAAGGTATTTATGTACAGTAAATTTCAATACGTTATAGCTTTATTTCTATTTATTTATTCTTTTAGAATAGTTGTTTGGCTATTTTATGCCTTTGTTTGACAGAAGCAGTAGAGACAGGGAATTCAGGGAGAGTTGGGGAATGACATGCAGCGAATGGTCCGGCCAGCTGGGAGTCGAACCGGAGACTCACTGCTCAGGGCATTTGAGCAGCAACCCTTCGGCTTTCAGGTCGCCCCCATTACGTCTTTATTATTCCTTAATCAGTCGTCCACTGACTGGGATGACTGCTCGTCTGGAGCAGCTGGAAAACCAGCTTCTGTCCAGGAAGTGATCTGGTGATCAGAGTGAGCGAACAGCACGCCACAGAGGAAGAGTAACAGAATGAGGAGGAGGAGGGGCACATCCCGGAAAGATCATTCACAGGGGAAATCAGAAACTCTTCTAATCAATGGACAATCCAAAGTGTCTTCTCACAAAGCCTTTGTAGCCTTCACTAGATCTGTTGATCTTCACGTTTATGAGGACGACATTTAACTGAAAGCTTGTGATATAGATTCATATTTCTGGTATAGATGTAAATGACATAATTTGTAAACTTTGTGTCTTAAAAAAAAACAAACAAACAAAAAAACAAAAACAAAACACAACAACACTACATCCATTTTCACTCCTGCCACTGTGCGAGGCAGTCGTTACAAGACGAAAAACAAATGTTTTCATAAAACAGATGAATATTAAATCTTCAAGATTCCCCGGGACACGTGTGTTAAACCTCTGGGGATCTGAAAGCTACAGTATACCGACAGTGTGTCAACAAACAAACAGAATTAAGGATAAATACACAAGATTTTAAAACGTGTTATCAACCTGCTTGTAACACGTTATCAATCATCTGTGCAGTCGGACACACAAAGAGGACTGTAGGCATGTTGGCATCTTTGTAAACTTGATGTAATCAACGTACTGTAGATACATGCACAGTGAAAACATCACAGTGTTCATTCACAGTCACACACCATTTGTCTGTTTCTCTTAGTGCCTTGTTTATACTTGATCTGTTTTGTACGGTTTGTTAAATATGATGTATTTATAGCAGATTTTGTTTTCTTTTGTACCAACAGTAGAATAGCAAATAATAAAGTTGGAGGGAGGAGAACCGGAGTTATTAAAATGAAGTGTTATTACCACTCCCGAGATTAAATTGGTTACTGGGTCATTTCTTGTTTTCCCATAGAAAACTAATTTTAATGGCACGTCTGATGGGCTTTGTGGTGGGGAGAACTGCTGAAGAGGAAACTGGGTTAAAGTTTGAAAAAAGGGAAGTTAGAAGTATAAAGTATCACTATTCCTTAAAGCTGTGGTCTGTTGTTGATTGAGGTGTTCATATTATAAGAATCAGTTGCATTTTACTCCAAAATAAATATGAGCTTTCTGTCGTGAATAAAATGTGTTCTTCACTCTGCACTTTCTACATTTCAACCTTCACACGTCTGTCAATTCTTTTACATACAAACATTTTGCATTTGAGGCAGTTAATTATGACGAGCCAGCTGTGGAGTGCACTGCCTACCACCGTTAACAAGAGGGAATTACACATATTCAAGTCAATAATTCAAATAATATGAAATCTGTCTGTGAGTCAGTTAAACTGTTTCATCAGGCCACTGTATGTAGATTAATATGATCACCTCAACTATAGTAGATGTTCTCACTCTTGCAGTTTTATATAAAAATAAAAAAGACCACCACAAAGTCATAGCCCTTTATATTTGAATGCCTGTATGTTTTTGTATATTTTCTAATAGCTTTACCTTTTTGTATTTTTCTGATGAATCCCTGTATTACGGCACAGAAGGCAATAAAAGAGTGAACTTTTCATTTCTGAGAGATGTGTTGTTTTATATTTCAGGTTTCATTCTCCATGTTTTTAGGGCCTTGGGTTATTGTGTGTTCATGTGCACTCACTGTGTGCAGGAGCACAGCTGCTGTATGTAGCTAACGAACTTTTATACTTCCAGTCAAGCAGCTGGCCTTTGAGGTTTTTATGGGAAGCAGTTGTAAAACTATAAAACAATTTCAAGCTGTTGAGGTCGACGTGAACAGTTTTCCCTCATGGATGATTGTAATTATGTTTTAAATGACATGAATGTGGCATCAATTACACTGTGTTTCAAGCCAGGAACAAAGAATCACCAGTGACAGGTTAACATTATGTCGTGTACTGCAGGAGGAACAATACAGTAATGAATCTTGTAAACATACACAGTCCAATCCACAAGAGAAGTCAAACTAAAACAACGAAAATGACTACATAATGAATTTATACATTTCAGAGAAACTCATACATGAGGATAAAACACATAATCTACATTTTGTCACTAACAATCTCTGACTATGAGAGAGATGTTTTTAAAACATGAGTTACTGGGTGATTAACGTTAAAGAACTGAAAACATTCTGACAAAACTTTTCCTGATGATGAGAATCTTGTTCTCAACGGGTTCACTAACTTCTTTTCTTTTTTCTTTCTTTTGAAAGTCATACAACACTTAAAGGAGCAAAGCTAATTCCCTGTGGATTTGTATTTGCTGTGTTTGAAGCGCAGCTCCGCAGGGATCACTTACCGCTTCAAACAAAGAGCGTCGTTACTGACGATGACATTAAACACATTTTCTCAATAGACTGTGATGTAAGACGTGTTTGTTCCAGAGGTTTTTCTTTTTTTTAACAACCAACACCAAGTGTAACAGAAGTTTTAATGAAACTGAGTTTTGGTAAATGAAAGTGAGGCTGCAGAAAATTACTCTTTTCATTATTTCATTATTGATTGATCTGGATTTACTCATTAAACATTTGGTCTGTCAGAAAATAGTTCCCACATTTTTCACATTAACACATATTTATCAGAGCCAGAACTGACATATATAAATTACAGCTTCAATTAATGATTGTTTTTATTATCGTTTAATCTGCCAAATATCTTTTTTACGATTAATTGATTCACATTTTCTCTCAGTCCTTAATGATCAAATGTCTTGTTCTGTTTGACCGACAATCTGAAACCTGTTTGCTTAAAAAACAACAAAAAAAAAAATACTTAAACAATTAAAGGATTATCAAAGATTTTGAATGTTAATTGACTAATCAATCAACAAATTGGTATTCTGTAAACATTGGTACACACAGTATGGAAACTCATTCAATTTGATCGATTGAGGATAAAAGCAGGAAGTTAAAGCTGCTGAAAATGATTCAGAAACTCAAACATTTTCTTGTGAGGTGTGAGATGATGCAACAACTTCAAGGAAAACTTTTTATCATCACATCCAAACTCTGAAACGCTCCAAAGTTTCTTCTAATTTGTTTTGTAAGTAAGTTTGTAAAAGTTTATAAAAGAGCAAACAAGTCGCACAAGAGAGGAACAATATCATCCTGGTGGATTAACAGCTGATACGACCAAAGAGCATGTCCACTGTGAATACTTTTGTTTTCAAACAACCTTGTTAATGAACTCAATCAGCTGTTCTCTACTGACGATGAGGCAACTTGTTTTTAATTTACTAAAAAAAGCCATTTCCTTAATGATCATCTGAAATATCACAGCTAATAGAGTCGAGACCAGCTCCTTGTAACTGAAGATCCTTTAATGACGATGAGAAACTCTCTCAGAAGACATCTAATAAATCCCTTTGATGCTCTGTGTGTGTGTGTGTGTGTGTGGTGTGTGTGTGTGTGTGTGTGTGTGTGTGTGTGTGTGTGTACTGCATGTTGGATGCTACATAACAAGCTACCCCAGTGTGTGTGACCTTTAGCGTCAGGGCCTAATGAGGGCGGATGAGACGGTTTCTTGTTCCGTGTCCTGCACGTGACCTGAATACACCCAGGGTTACTGAAAATGTCAGGAGGTCCCGAAGGTCCTTCCTGTGGAAAGTCCAACAAAAGTCTTGTTGACAGTAAGTTTACATGCAATATGGTGAGAAGTGTGGGGCTGAGGCACGAAACAGGAAAACTTCTGCTTCTTGAGTGAAAAAATCTGCAGAGATGTCAAAACCAAATATAGAGCAGAGGTTTCTTCACATTTCGAAGGCGCTCGGGGAAACAATAAAGTGTTGCTGGAGTTTCCCTCCCTTTCCCTCTAACATTAAACAGCTCGGTGTTTAAAGTTTCTGGGAGACATTAAATTGTCCATTGTTTCCTGTAAAATTAAATTGTCCATTTAAACACCATAAAATGAAAGATTTTTCATTTCAAATAATCAACTCAAACTAAACACATGCAGAGCATAAACAGAAGACGCTGGTATTGTTGATGAGGATCCCTACAGTTTCTGATTAAAGAACAATGACTGAAGATATTTACTGAATCACCTTTAATCTGGACATCAACTGAGGAAATTCTTGTCCACACACGATGTTACACAACAACACCAAATGAGGTCGCAATCATCATGATGCAGAACCTGCACAGAATAATACTGATGGCTGTCACACGAATCGGATGATAAGAAGGCCGATAAGGCTCCGCAGCGTCTGAGGCCACGATGTTGGAAATCACAGATGTTTTCTAAACATGTAAAAAAAAAAGAATGAAACCTTCAGGGAGGTTGGTTCAGGGTGGGGGATTTTTTCACACAGATTTGATTCATCATGAGGATTCAAGCGAATCAGAGTAGGGTTTACCTGTGGACTTCAACTTTGGTGAACTTTATTTATGTCATCCACTCATCTTGACCCTTTTGACCTCGGCTGAGGCCTTTAAAACTTTTCTTCTTCTTCTTCTTCTTTTTTTTTTTACACAATTGTTGGTTGGGGCTTTGGCGTTTGGTGGTTTAGGTGATGATGGCAGCAAATGAAAAGTCAGATGATAATCAAAGTTTTTACAATTAACTCTGAGTCTGTACGTCTATGTCAAATTTGTCCGTCCAATAGCTGTCGAGATATTTCACACAAAAAAGACACAAATGTCAACCTCATGGTGGGGAAACAAGTCGTGGGATTCATAGTAGGTTAGGTAGGTTGAAATGTACACTTACAAATAAATAAATATACACGCTGTAATACGCACGCACGCACGCACACACACACACACACACACAAACACAAAATCCTTTGATGATTGCCAACCAAATCACATAAAGATCTGAGATCTGAGGTGATGTCAACACTTTTACCCAGGTAATCACAGGTAAGCTCTGTGCAGTCATATGGCTTCAAACATATCACAGAAGAAGAAGAAATGAAACAAGTATTGAAGTATTGAAACAATAATGATATGACCTTTTCATCTGTTTATTCGTGTACCTCTGACAGCTTTGAACTGGCCTGTTCTCCAGGTCGGCTGGTTGTCTATCGTCAGTGTTTACGCAAAGTAATAACAGCAAACATGTGAGACGGCTCACACAGGCCTCTTTGTGTGTATGTTTCACTGCTGTATAATTTAATTATTTCCTTTTCATTTGCAGGAAAGTTTATTCTTCTAATTCTCACAGCTCTGATCCGAGTCAGCTGGACAAAGAAATATGACGATTGGTCAAAACCTCAGATACAAATAATTTGGCAAAAGGAGCTTCAACACTAAAGCTTCAAAAACGATTGAAAACAAAACATTAATGTTGATGGTGCTTTAACGACACTGGATGTTGAATTGACCTGATCAAATGTCTGCTATGATTATTAATTCTTAATCAGGTTGTTTTTTATGAGTTAGTGGAAAGGAAGACAGTGAAAATCATGTACAACTCATTTTCTTTTTGAATAATAATTGCAAGACTTTACTTCCCTCTAACTTAAAAAAAACACTTATATATCTCCAAAAGTGTCTTCAAGTCATTTAGTTTTTAAAATTTTGAGGTTGTTGTTGAATTTGAATTATTTTATTATGAATACTTATATAAATACTGCAAATAAAAATGATGTAAATTGTTACAATTCCATTTATATTATGTAAATCTCTGACTCACTGTTGTGGCTCTCATGACGTGAAGTCATTCCCTACTTAGATGTAATAACAGTTGGGAAACTTGGAATTTAAAACATATTTTAACAATCAACATTTTATACTTACTTAACACTTTCCTGTTTAATAAGAAGACATCCAACTAAATCTTTTTAGTTTAACAAACAAGTTGTTTCTTTATTATAATATTGGCTGAAATACAGGGTTTCTTGGGGGGATTTTCTGGATGCGTTGGGGAAAAGTGGATTATTTTATGACTCAATACCACAAGCTGTTGTGTTTTATAATCATTCTCAATATATACCATCATGTTTTCTCATTTATTGGATCTTCAGCCTTCAGGAAATGAACGTCTCATCTGCGAATGTGACTGTGGTTATAGAGTATCGAGACTCCTTCTCTAAAGCTGTGACCAAGAATGTGATTGTTGTGGTTCTCAGCATCTCCATCAACTACATCAATGCAGGCCTCATCCGCACCTTTCGCAAACACCAGGTATTTCATTCCTTTCATTACCTGCACATACTAATAAAACATTTAATAGGGAAATAATTAATCGGTGATATCCCGCTCAAGTTGTTTTGGCCCCAGTTTAAGTCCTTTAGGTTTATCAGACTCAGATCACTTATATTTTCATAGCTGCACAAGATATGCAATAGAGCTGAACAATGAATCAAAAATATTATTGAAATCATTATATGGCCAAGTGCAATATCCAAATTGTAGGAGCTGCAGTTTTGATAAACTGGTAAAATGTGTCACAACAGATCATTATAAATGAAGCAACAGAGATCCTTCAGCCTAGAAATCATATTCTACATATTCATATTCTACTTTCGAATAAATATGCATAAAGAAAATCACCATTGCCACTAAAATCGTGACTCATATCACAATTGCAATATCTGTCAAAATAATCACAATATGATTTTTTTTTTCCATATTAATATGGTGTGGATTAAATGTATGTACCAACAAAATATTTATTTTCTACATAATCTACTTGGGCGTCCCGGTTCGTAACTTGGAATTCACCACCTTAAATTAATTAATATTAAAATTAATTGATATTAAATTAATATGATATGAATAAAAGTTTAATAGTAGAACAACACTGCTAAAATAGTGGGTGGATCTATTTCAGGCAGGTTGGTTCATTTTTCTCAGTTAGATCACTTCTATGTCTTGGCATGAAACTATCCCAGGTTAAATCATAAGTCCAAATGTGGACCAGAAGAGTGTTGACTTATTGATTGACAACCTTGAGCTCCCGCCCCCTGACTCTGGCCTTCGCTGATTGGTTAGAAGGCTGAGGCTCACTCAGAAACTTTAGGAAGGAATATCTCTGTACTGCTGCCAGGCTGTTCAATGAGTCAGTGTTTGACAGAACCTGTCCACATTATATGTGTGTGAAGCATTTTAGAAAAAAGTTACTCACTGTAGCTTTAAATCAGTTGACTTTAAGTTCTTGGTCAGTTTTGATAGAAAAACAGTAACTATTCATGTCAGTCCATTAAAACACGTCCAGATCAGCCTCGATACCAAACAGGACATTTCCAGCAGCTCTACAGGAAACACTGACAACAGAAAAAAGACGTATGATCTGTGACATCTCCCATTCAGGTTCTGCTTTTCCATTGCAAAGACCAGTAGCCCTGTGTATTACTGTTCAATAACACAGAAAGATTAAAATTCAAGGATGAATCTAAACAAACCCAGTTTGGAAATATTCAGTTAGGCCTGAAGCCATATTTGTAAAAAAAAAAAAAAAAAAAAAGAAATTCATTGGATCTATATATTACTTCATTATGATATTAAATTTAAGAATGTTTTATTCCCTGCAGATCTTCTACATGAATCCTCGGTATATTCTGTTTTTTCACCTGGTGGTCAACGACATGATCCAGGTGACGCTGACCGTCATGCTGTTCATCATCAGCTACACCATCTACAAACTCAATGTCTCCATCTGTTGCATCTTCATCCTTCTTGCTCTGTTCACCACTGAAAACACCCCCCTGAACCTGGCCTGCATGGCGGTGGAGTGCTACATCGCCATCTGCGTCCCCCTTCGCCACATGCAGATCTGCACCGTCAAGAGGACTTTGATGCTGATTGGTTTAATCTGGACGACCAGCATGTTGTCTGTTCTCCCTGATCTCTTCATCACCTTGGCCACAGAACCACTTGACTTTTTTCATACCCGAGTGTTCTGTCTCAGGGAAACTGCCTTTCGTAATCCCCACATTATTAAGAAGAGGGACATCACTTATATCATCTATCTTGTTATAGTTTGGTTTGTTATCTTTTACACTTACTTCAAGATCTTGTTCACAGCAAAGACAGCTAGCAAAGATGCTAAGAAAGCCAGAAACACAATCCTCCTCCATGGGTTTCAGGTGCTGCTTTGTATGGCAACATATGCAGAACCCCTGTTGAAACATGCTCTGCACCTGTGGTTCCCTAAGAATTACACTGACTCCCTCTTTGCTACATATATCATAGTACAGATTCTGCCACGATCCATTAGTCCAATCATATATGGCGTACGAGACAAAACTTTCAGGAGGTATCTGAAAAGGAATCTGTTGTGTACAGTGAGCTCACAATGAGCATCAATTCACAGAAGAGTCAGATTCTAAAAACTTTTCCTCAGTTGAGATGGAAACTACATGTTTGGTCACTGAGGCTGAATTTGTTTTTTTTGTTTTGTTTATGAAGTTACAGCAAAAAAGTTTAACTAATGATGTGTTCAAATCTGGGCTGGGTGTCCAACCTTAACACTACAGATTCTGATTCAAGTCATAATTTTCCTGACACAGGCCTGTTTGTTGAGGATTTTTCACTTGTGTAATATAATTTTTTTTGCTAACCTTTTATATTGTTTTTACTTTACAAACTAAAGATCATTATCATTGTTGATTAATCTGCCAGTTACTTTCTCAATGAATCGTTTTGTCCATAAAATGATAGTAAATAGTAAAAAACTCATATTTGAGACTCTGATATTGTTTCAGGCAAAACACTTCAACACAGAGTTGTGGATGTACTTTAGTCGCAAGTGTTGTCATGTGTTCAAATAAAGCTTTCATTTGATTAAATTGACTTCTTTGATATTTCTGAATTAATTAAAAC
>NW_019174388.1:435590-475733 GCF_002260705.1 Seriola dumerili | reverse complement strand
ATCAGTAAGAACTATAATGAATTATTACAATTTTTATTTTGAGTTGCATGATTTAGTCCCTTCGTAGGTTTAAGGTACCTTTTTGAATGAAATTATATTTATAATATTAAATAAATTAGTGATGCTAAAACACTGAGCTTTGAATATTCATTAAAGATTTGAATACTAGTGTAACAGAAAAAAAAATATATTTGAATATTAAGCGTCAGATTTACAGTAAATTCAAATTAGAGAATAGTTGATATTTTAAAATGCAGTTCTTCAAGCAACTTATACTGAACAAGATAACCAGTAGCCTGCTCATATTTCTCAATCAGTGTTGGTGGATTAAACAACTTTGATCAACATATTAATCATCAACAACAAACAACAACAACAACATATCGTTTATATTTCATCAGTGACAGTGAGACCCAGACAAAGGCAGGAGGGGTGGTGGGCTTTCATTACATTTTCTTTTTCCAGATAGTTTGATGGAACGAGACAGTGTTGACATTGCAGAGCTGCAAATCCTGCATAAAGGTACTCAGTGACAACATGTGGAAGAAGAACTCACCTCAGCCAGAGGAGCAGACGCATTTAAATCTTACAATTCAAGTGTGACAATGCAAAGAACAAAACGATGCGTCCTTCTGAAATAATTTTCAGTGTATTTTCACACACTAATGTACACATTCCTAACCTTAGCTGGCATGTGGTGAACATGCTGCTACTTACCTCAGTTAGTGATTTAGACCAGAACACAAACAGTATGGCTCCAGAAGTTCTCAGACTTTATATGTGGCCTGGTGGAGTGTGTTGTGTGTGTGTGTGTGTGTGTGTGTGTGTGTGTGTGTGTGTGTGTGTGTGTGTGTGTGTTGTGTGTGTGTGTGTGTGGTGTGTGTGTTGTGTGTTGTGTAGATTTAGTCATCTATCTTGTTATAGTTTGGTTTGTTATCTTTTACACTTACTTCAAGATCTTGTTCACTGCAAAGACAGCTAGCAAAGATGCTAAGAAAGCCAGAAACACAATCCTCCTCCATGGGTTTCAGGTGCTGCTTTGTATGGCAACATATGCAGAACCCCTGTTGAAACATGCTCTGCACCTGTGGTTCCCTAAGAATTACACTGACTCCCTCTTTGCTACATATATCATAGTACAGATTCTGCCACGATCCATTAGTCCAATCATATATGGCGTACGAGACAAAACTTTCAGGAGGTATCTGAAAAGGAATCTGTTGTGTACAGTGAGCTCACAATGAGCATCAATTCACAGAAGAGTCAGATTCTAAAAACTTTTCCTCAGTTGAGATGGAAACTACATGTTTGGTCACTGAGGCTGAATTTGTTTTTTTTGTTTTGTTTATGAAGTTACAGCAAAAAAGTTTAACTAATGATGTGTTCAAATCTGGGCTGGGTGTCCAACCTTAACACTACAGATTCTGATTCAAGTCATAATTTTCCTGACACAGGCCTGTTTGTTGAGGATTTTTCACTTGTGTAATATAATTTTTTTTGCTAACCTTTTATATTGTTTTTACTTTACAAACTAAAGATCATTATCATTGTTGATTAATCTGCCAGTTACTTTCTCAATGAATCGTTTTGTCCATAAAATGATAGTAAATAGTAAAAAACTCATATTTGAGACTCTGATATTGTTTCAGGCAAAACACTTCAACACAGAGTTGTGGATGTACTTTAGTCGCAAGTGTTGTCATGTGTTCAAATAAAGCTTTCATTTGATTAAATTGACTTCTTTGATATTTCTGAATTACACACACACACACACACACACACACACACACTCCACCAGGCCACATATAAAGTCTGAGAACTTCTGGAGCCATACTGTTTGTGTTCTGGTCTAAATCACTAACTGAGGTAAGTAGCAGCATGTTCACCACACGCCAGCTAAGGTTAGGAATGTGTACATTAGTGTGTGAAAATACACTGAAAATTATTTCAGAAGGACGCATCGTTTTGTTCTTTGCATTGTCATACTTGAATTGTAAGATTTAAATGCGTCTGCTCCTCTGGCTGAGGTGAGTTCTTCTTCCACATGTTGTCACTGAGTACCTTTATGCAGGATTTGCAGCTCTGCAATGTCAACACTGTCTCGTTCCATCAAACTATCTGGAAAAAGAAAATGTAATGAAGCCCACCACCCCTCCTGCCTTTGTCTGGGTCTCACTGTCACTGATGAAAATATAACGATATGTTGTTGTTGTTGTTGTTGTTGATGATTAATATGTTGATCAAAGTTGTTTAATCCACCAACACTGATTGAGAAATATGAGCAGGCTACTGGTTATCTTGTTCAGTATAAGTTGCTTGAAGAACTGCATTTTAAAATATCAACTATTCTCTAATTTGAATTTACTGTAAATCTGACGCTTAATATTCAAATATATTTATTTTTTCTGTTACACTAGTATTCAAATCTTTAATGAATATTCAAAGCTCAGTGTTTTAGCATCACTAATTTATTTATATTATAAATATAATTATCATTCAAAAAGGTACCTTAACCTACGAAGGGACTAAATCATGCAACTCAAAATAAAAATTGTAATAATTCATTATAGTTCTTACTGATATTGTCTTCTGACACAAATGCACTAATCTGAATCAATTTTACTTTTCTTTAAATTTGACGATGCATCTAAAACATCACAGGTATTGTTTATGTTACAGGTGGACTATGCTACCGTTATGTTGATATGTTGGGGGCTCTTAAAATGAGTGTTGTCTTACAAATATCAATAATCACTGTAAATATTTTTCTCTTCTTATATCATCCTTTCCAGCCTTCAAGAGATGAACGCGTCATCTGCCAATGTGACCGTGGTTTTACAGTATCGAGACTCCTTCACTAAAGCTGTGACCAAGAATGTTATTGTTGTGGTTCTCAGCATCTCCATCAACTGCATCAATGCAGGCCTCATTTACACCTTCTGCAAACACCAGGTCTGATGTGTGAACCAAGCTTTGAGTGTGTCTGATTATTTGCTGCGTGGGGCGTGTGGGCGCATCTTGTTTGGTTTTGTCCCAACTAATAAGTACGAAGTCATGTATCCATCATGTCACTGTCAGTTGCAGTCAGCAAGGAAGGGGTGATAGTAATTTTCATTCATCAAAATCACAATTTCAATGAGTTCAAGTTATTTAGCAGTTAGCTAAGTCAGGTAGCTGTTGTGACAGATACTGAGTGGCTGGAAACTATCATTTAACCTTTGAGTATATGATATGTTTCTGTTTCAAGCTTAAAGCTCAGACCTCAGACGTCCAGAGTTTATAAAGGTCTTCAAATCTGGTCTCCCTTCTCACGTCCATTTCTTCCCACCCTCCAGATCTTCTACACGAATTCTCGGTATATCCTTTTCATCCACCTGGTGGTCAACGACATGGCGCAAGTGACAGTGAGCATCATCCTGTTTGTCATTAGCTACACCATCTACAAACTCAATGTCTCCATCTGTTGCATCTTTGTCCTTCTTGCTCTGTTCACCACTGAAAACACCCCCCTGAACCTGGCCTGCATGGCGGTGGAGTGCTACATCGCCATCTGCGTCCCCCTTCGCCACATGCAGATCTGCACCGTCAAGAGGACTTTGATGCTGATTGGTTTAATCTGGACGACCAGCATGTTGTCTGTTCTCCCTGATCTCTTCATCACCTTGGCCACAGAACCACTGGACTTCTTCCATTCCAGGGTCTTCTGTCTCAGGAAAAATGTCTTCTCAAATGCCCTCATTTTCAAGAAGAGGGACATCACTTATATCATCTATCTTGTTATAGTTTGGCTTGTTATCTTTTACACTTACTTCAGAATTCTGTTCACAGCAAAGACAGCTGGCAAAGATGCTAAGAAAGCCAGAAACACAATCCTTCTCCATGGGTTTCAGCTGCTGCTTTGTATGGCAACATATACAACCCCCCTGTTGAAAGATGCTCTGAGGCAATGGTTCCCTAAGAATTACACTGACTCCCTCTTTGCTACTTATATCATAGTACAGATTCTGCCACGATCTATTAGTCCAATCATATATGGCGTACGAGACAATACTTTCAGGAAGTATCTGAAAAGGTATCTTTTGTGTAAAGTCAGTATATCCTAAGAAACCATTCAAAAGCTAAAACCTCTGTCAACTACAGGATTTAAGAAAAAAGCGGGACTTTAAGCAGAGACAGTTGAAGTGACAGCTATGGCGCCCGTATACATTTTACCATGTTGCTGCAGTAATGGAAATCAAAGATCATTAAGCAACATTTAACTCTAACAACGGCTACTTCTTCAGGAAACTGAGGTCGCTCTGAACATTGCTACAATACGCCTCTTAAAATTACCTGAGAGCTGTTGATATTTGCTTTAGAGACAATTTAATATCAAATGAAGAGTTTGTATAAATCCGTCTGTTACTTCAGCACCACGGACAGCACCATGGTTTTATAAATACACATAAAAAATCAGTCAAGTATCTTTAACAAATATACTCATAATTCATAAAACCACTAATGGTATGATTAAATATAAATGAAATGACAAAAAGTGACAACGACATGATCCAGGTGACGCTGACCGTCATGCTGTTCATCATCAGCTACACCATCTACAAACTCAATGTCTCCATCTGTTGCATCTTCATCCTTCTTGCTCTGTTCACCACTGAAAACACCCCCCTGAACCTGGCCTGCATGGCGGTGGAGTGCTACATCGCCATCTGCGTCCCCCTTCGCCACATGCAGATCTGCACCGTCAAGAGGACTTTGATGCTGATTGGTTTAATCTGGACGACCAGCATGTTGTCTGTTCTCCCTGATCTCTTCATCACCTTGGCCACAGAACCACTTTGACTTTTTTCATACCCGAGTGTTCTGTCTCAGGGAAACTGCCTTTCGTAATCCCCACATTATTAAGAAGAGGGACATCACTTATATCATCTATCTTGTTATAGTTTGGTTTGTTTATCTTTTACACTTACTTCAAGATCTTGTTCACTGCAAAGACAGCTAGCAAAGATGCTAAGAAAGCCAGAAACACAATCCTCCTCCATGGGTTTCAGGTGCTGCTTTGTATGGCAACATATGCAGAACCCCTGTTGAAAACTGCTCTGCACCTGTGGTTCCCTAAGAATTACACTGACTCCCTCTTTGCTACATATATCATAGTACAGATTCTGCCCCGATCCATTAGTCCAATCATATATGGCGTACGAGAACAAAACTTTCAGGAGGTATCTGAAAAGGAATCTGTTGTGTACAGTGAGCTCACAATGAGCATCAATTCACAGAAGAGTCAGATTCTAAAACTTTTCCTCAGTTGAGATGGAAACTACATGTTTGGTCACTGAGGCTGAATTTGTTTTTTTTGTTTTGTTTATGAAGTTACAGCAAAAAAGTTTAACTAATGATGTGTTCAAATCTGGGCTGGGTGTCCAACCTTAACACTACAGATTCTGATTCAAGTCATAATTTTCCTGACACAGGCCTGTTTGTTGAGGATTTTTCACTTGTGTAATATAATTTTTTTTGCTAACCTTTTTATATTGTTTTACTTTACAAACTAAAGATCATTATCATTGTTGATTAATCTGCCAGTTACTTTCTCAATGAATCGTTTTGTCCATAAAATGATAGTAAATAGTAAAAAAACTCATATTTGAGACTCTGATATTGTTTCAGGCAAAACACTTCAACACAGAGTTGTGGATGTACTTTAGTCGCAAGTGTTGTCATGTGTTCAAATAAAGCTTTCATTTGATTAAATTGACTTCTTTGATATTTCTGAATTAATTAAAACTAAATCTACACACACACACACACACACACACACACACACACACACACACACACACACACACACACACACACACACACACACACACATCCACACACTCCACCAGGCCACATATAAAGTCTGAGAACTTCTGGAGCCATACTGTTTGTGTTCTGGTCTAAATCACTAACTGAGGTAAGTAGCAGCATGTTCACCACACGCCAGCTAAGGTTAGGAATGTGTACATTAGTGTGTGAAAATACACTGAAAATTATTTCAGAAGGACGCATCGTTTTGTTCTTTGCATTGTCATACTTGAATTGTAAGATTTAAATGCGTCTGCTCCTCTGGCTGAGGTGAGTTCTTCTTCCACATGTTGTCACTGAGTACCTTTATGCAGGATTTGCAGCTCTGCAATGTCAACACTGTCTCGTTCCATCAAACTATCTGGAAAAAGAAAATGTAATGAAGCCCACCACCCCTCCTGCCTTTGTCTGGGTCTCACTGTCACTGATGAAAATATAACGATATGTTGTTGTTGTTGTTGTTGTTGATGATTAATATGTTGATCAAAGTTGTTTAATCCACCAACACTGATTGAGAAATATGAGCAGGCTACTGGTTATCTTGTTCAGTATAAGTTGCTTGAAGAACTGCATTTTAAAATATCAACTATTCTCTAATTTGAATTTACTGTAAATCTGACGCTTAATATTCAAATATATTTATTTTTTCTGTTACACTAGTATTCAAATCTTTAATGAATATTCAAAGCTCAGTGTTTTAGCATCACTAATTTATTTATATTATAAATATAATTATCATTCAAAAAGGTACCTTAACCTACGAAGGGACTAAATCATGCAACTCAAAATAAAAATTGTAATAATTCATTATAGTTCTTACTGATATTGTCTTCTGACACAAATGCACTAATCTGAATCAATTTTACTTTTCTTTAAATTTGACGATGCATCTAAAACATCACAGGTATTGTTTATGTTACAGGTGGACTATGCTACCGTTATGTTGATATGTTGGGGGCTCTTAAAATGAGTGTTGTCTTACAAATATCAATAATCACTGTAAATATTTTTCTCTTCTTATATCATCCTTTCCAGCCTTCAAGAGATGAACGCGTCATCTGCCAATGTGACCGTGGTTTTACAGTATCGAGACTCCTTCACTAAAGCTGTGACCAAGAATGTTATTGTTGTGGTTCTCAGCATCTCCATCAACTGCATCAATGCAGGCCTCATTTACACCTTCTGCAAACACCAGGTCTGATGTGTGAACCAAGCTTTGAGTGTGTCTGATTATTTGCTGCGTGGGGCGTGTGGGCGCATCTTGTTTGGTTTTGTCCCAACTAATAAGTACGAAGTCATGTATCCATCATGTCACTGTCAGTTGCAGTCAGCAAGGAAGGGGTGATAGTAATTTTCATTCATCAAAATCACAATTTCAATGAGTTCAAGTTATTTAGCAGTTAGCTAAGTCAGGTAGCTGTTGTGACAGATACTGAGTGGCTGGAAACTATCATTTAACCTTTGAGTATATGATATGTTTCTGTTTCAAGCTTAAAGCTCAGACCTCAGACGTCCAGAGTTTATAAAGGTCTTCAAATCTGGTCTCCCTTCTCACGTCCATTTCTTCCCACCCTCCAGATCTTCTACACGAATTCTCGGTATATCCTTTTCATCCACCTGGTAGTCAACGACATGACGCAAGTGACGCTGACCATCATCCTGTTTGTCATCAGCTACACCATCTACAAACTCAATGTCTCCATCTGTTGCATCTTCATCCTTCTTGCTCTGTTCACCACTGAAAACACCCCCCTGAACCTGGCCTGCATGGCGGTGGAGTGCTACATCGCCATCTGCGTCCCCCTTCGCCACATGCAGATCTGCACCGTCAAGAGGACTTTGATGCTGATTGGTTTAATCTGGACGACCAGCATGTTGTCTGTTCTCCCTGATCTCTTCATCACCTTGGCAACAGAACCACTGGACTTCTTCCATTCCAGGGTCTTCTGTCTCAGGCAAACAGTCTTCTCAAATCCCCTCATTATCAAGAAGAGGGACCTCACTTATACAGTGTTTCTTGTTATAGTTTGGCTCGTTATCTTTTACACTTACTTCAGAATTCTGTTCACTGCAAAGACAGCTAGCAAAGATGCTAAGAAAGCCAGAAACACAATCCTCCTCCATGGGTTTCAGCTGCTGCTTTGTATGGCAACATATACAACCCCCCAGTTGAAAGATGCTCTGAAGCAATGGTTCCCTAAGAATTACACTGACTCCCTCTTTGCTACTTATATTATAGTACAGATTCTGCCACGATCCATTAGTCCAATCATATATGGCTTACGAGACAAAACTTTCAGGAGGTATCTGAAAAGGTCTCTGTTGTGTAAAGTCAGTGTATCCAAAGCAACAATTCATGGATTATAATTAAAAGCAAATCAAAAAAGCTAAAACTTCCCTGCAACTCAAAACTGAAATGTGTGTATATGGTATCATTGCCACACTCAACAGATCAGAGGAAGTTACCTCTTCTGTCACTTCAGACTGATGTGGTACAAGTTCTTGTTCAGTGTCCAAACTAATTTTTCACTTCATTGAAAGTCCCTTTGGTTTCATGTATGATTTAAATAAACTTGATGTGTTGTGTTGGGCAGTGGCACAGCCATAACTGAACTTCGAGGTGCGTGATTCTAAGTTTTATTTCAAATTTATTTCAAATGTCCTGATTTTAGCTCTTTTTTAAAAACAGAAGCCTATTTCATGATGATTTTCATCTTCCTTTTTTCGTGGAATCTGCAGCAATCAAAACCACTGCATGGGATATCATCAATGATCATCAATGCTAAAACATAACAAACCAATTAATTAAATCCTGTTACCTATAGATATCAGGTATCAGACAACACTGGCTGAAATACACAGTGCTGTGCAGGAGCCTTTAGATTTGGATGAGAAAATTAAAAAGTTGAGTGAAACACTGAGTTGATACTTTCAGTCATTTTCATAGGAGCTCAGGGGAGGTTGTTAAACCATATGATGGGTGGGAGGGGAGGGGGCGGGGCAGTATCACATGAAAAAATGCAAGTCAGTTGCATACCTGAACTATTATGTGACGACGCACACACACACACACACACACAGACTCACACTCACACAATCGATCTTGTAACTGGCAGATTGAATTAAAATGTATTGTTAATTAGCCAATTAGGTTTTTCTATTCATCCTTGTTGTCACCCAGACCTCTTCATTAGCCCAGCCCACAAGCCAATGTTCTAGGCTAGCCTTGATGCAAATAGTATATAACCTTGCTCTAAATGATGACCTGCAGACAGAATTGTACCACCCTGTTGTGATCGTCTGTCTCCACTGCGCAGTGAATCAAACTCATCTGAACCAGCCGCTGAATTTGGACCTGAAGGAATAATATTCATCAACATCACACTGTTTTCTTTTATTTCATTACATGAGTTTATATGTATTAATTTCAGTTCCAGTGAGTAATATAATGACTTTTAGATTTTAGATTGATGCCCTGATCGTCAGCTTGGGGTGACTTTGTCTCTAATACAGAATTGATCTTCACAAATTTTAACTCACCACACAGTTTCTTCAATGTCCAGGCATGTACCAAGAACATATATTAGTCTATTTTCAAAGCTTTTGATCTGTTTGATTGTGAAACACATGCAAACTAACTTTTTTCACATCTATCCGTGTACAGGGCAAGAAACAGTTTGATGTTAAATACTAAACTTTCCTTACAAATCAGTAGGCTGTTGGACCAGCTATGTGTAACTTCAAACATAACTTTACTGTGAACATGATCTGGGAGTGATGCACCAGACAAGTTAATTCCAAAATATAATTAAGATACAAACTTAAATTGACAGGTGTAAGTCTTTCCTTTGTTACTGTTGAACGACTAGAAAGATGGAAGAAGAAGAACAGACACTTTTGTCTCTTTCGGTGTTAATGCTGCAGAATCTTTTCACCACATGGATTAGATTTGAATTATTTATGAGCATACAGTATTTAGCTTGCTTTATTTCTGTCATCAATGTCTTTCACTCTCTATTTTATCCAAATGATGCATCAGGTCAAACCTTCTGCAGCAGTGTTTTCATCACTGTTAGTTAGTTATGAATAGAGATGGTGCAGCAGAGCAAGGCACAGAGGAAACTTCAGAGTGAAACTTGTTTCAACAAGAGGTTGGTGTTGCCTTTGCACTCATAACAAACTTTTGATCAGCTGGTTCAACAGGCTGCTAACCCTGAACAGACACACTGGTATGAATAACAATGACAGATGCAACACTAACATTAATTAACTAACCCTCATGTAGCAGCTATCTACTTTACCTTTTAACTTAAAATAACCTTTTTGTGTTTGTTGTAATAACAAACTTTCCACAAAGTACATTTTACACACTGAACTGAACCTCTTAGAACAAGTAACCACTGCTACACACAACATTTAGCACAGACTAGATGTTTACTGAGAGAAGGTGCAAATTCAAAGCTTGAATCTTGAGATCTGAAGAATCAGTAATGATCAAATTATTATGCAGTATTTTGATTTACTTCAATCAGAAATATAAAACATGTCAGATTAGTGATATTAGAGCACTGTGTTTCATTCAGTTTATTATCTTTAAAAGCATTTATCTTGCCAATGTACAGTAAGCAAAGCAATGAAATGAGGATCGGACTCAGCAGCAGGAGAGACTGTGCAAAACCTGAAAAAAAAAAAAAATCTCAACAATATTAATAGTATTATCTTTTCTCTTCTGTTAGGCTGAACTTCGGCTTTCAAGAGGCTTTCATGAATGTGTCGTCTGCCAATGTGACAGTGTCTGGTCGGGAAGCTGATTCCTTCTCTAAAGCTCTGACCAAGAATGTGATTGTTGTGGTTCTCGGGATTTCCATCAACTACATCAATGCAGGCCTCATTCACACCTTCCGCAAACACCAGGTCTGATTTTCCTTTATTGACATGCTGCCAATGATAATGAATTTATTTAAATGCTTGGTAAAAAAAAAAAATAATTACAAATTGTATTTATATCATCATCAGCTCTTCAGGAACCACAGACATACACTGAAGAAAAATGTTAAAGTAGACTTTGTGATGTCACCCCTGCCTGTCCAATATGAAAGTACAAAGAGGAAGACCTATTACTGTCATAAGTGGTCATTGTTAAGTCATGTGCGTTACTATTCAATAAAAACAACATTAAGCTTTAGATTTAGATTGTCAACAAACAGAAAAAAGATGAGGTTGAGGTCTCGCTACAGTCTGTCGCTGAGGAGAGTCAGAGACAGATCTGATCACAGTGTGGACAGAACTGAGATAAGGGAAACACTTAGTAAGACCAGGTAGAAATAAGGCCCATGGACCTGAGGTCAAAAACATGAATCTATATTGGCCAAAACTGAAAGAATATCCCTGCTGTTTTTTTCTACCTCTTTCTCCCCTTGCATGTACTATGTTTCCATCCTCCAGATTTTCTACACAAATCCTCGGTATATCCTTTTCATCCACCTGGTAGTCAACGACATGACGCAAGTGATGCTGACCATCATCCTGTTTGTTATCAGCTACACCATCTACAAACTCAATGTCTCCATCTGTTGCATCTTCATCCTTCTTGCTCTGTTCACCACTGAAAACACCCCCCTGAACCTGGCCTGCATGGCGGTGGAGTGCTACATCGCCATCTGCGTCCCCCTTCGCCACATGCAGATCTGCACCGTCAAGAGGACTTTGATGCTGATTGGTTTAATCTGGACGACCAGCATGTTGTCTGTTCTCCCTGATCTCTTCATCACCTTGGCCACAGAACCACTGGACTTCTTCCATTCCAGGGTCTTCTGTCTCAGGCAAACAGTCTTCCCAAATCCCCTCATTATCAAGAAGAGGGACCTCACTTATACAGTGTTTCTAGTTATAGTTTGGCTCGTTATCTTTTACACTTACTTCAGAATTCTGTTCACAGCAAAGACAGCTAGCAAAGATGCTAAGAAAGCCAGAAACACAATCCTCCTCCATGGGTTTCAGCTGCTGCTTTGTATGGCAACATATGTGGCCCCTCAGTTATTAAGGGTCGTGCAGCAATGGTTCCCTAAGAATTACACTGACTCCCGCTTCGCTTACTATATTATAGTGCAGATTCTGCCACGATCTATTAGTCCAATCATATATGGCGTACGAGACAATACTTTCAGGAAGTATCTGAAAAGGTATCTTTTGTGTAAAGTCCGTATATCCTAAGAAACCATTCAAAAGCTAAAACCTCTGTAAACTACAGGATTTAAGAAAAAAGCGGGACTTTAAGCAGAGACAGTTGAAGTGACAGCTATGGCGCCCGTATACATTTTACCATGTTGCTGCAGTAATGGAAATCAAAGATCATTAAGCAACATTTAACTCTAACAACGGCTACTTCTTCAGGAAACTGAGGTCGCTCTGAACATTGCTACAATACGCCTCTTAAAATTACCTGAGAGCTGTTGATATTTGCTTTAGAGACAATTTAATATCAAATGAAGAGTTTGTATAAATCCGTCTGTTACTTCAGCACCACGGCAAAAAAGTTTGGTTGAGGTGGACTCGTCCCTTCCAGTGAAATCATGAAAACATCATGTGTGTTAGCTGTTAGCAATAGCAGTTGTGGTGTATTTGTTAAACCATTTGATGGGTGTGAGGGGATGGTATCAAATCAAATGCATACCTGACACTGTATAATGTGACGGCACATAAATAAACAGACTCACATTCACACAACCAACCTTGTAATTGTTGGCACACATGCACACCCATCTATCACCTGTGTGCACACAATATCTTAACATGCAAACACACACCCCTGAATCCTGGGATGTGAGTTTAATTCAGCTCATATAAAGTCAGAGACATTATGTTGGTGTCTTCATGTAGATGCATTAATTAAGGTAAGTATCAGCTACTGTACACTGTGGTTACATATGTGAAATTTGACTCATGTTTTCATCAGTAAATTCCTTTAGCTTTTGATTCTGTATTATAATCAGCTACAGTCACCAGGTCTCTTGATTGTTCAGAATTTACATAAAATGCAAAGACAACAAACATGGGTTATAAGGACACAGGCCTGTTTGTGAGTTTTATATTAAATGACAATGTCAAATGTGATGATTCCTTCCTGTTGCAGAACTTTTTACATTTTCAGTTCCTTCATTCATATTTCTAGAACACCGTTCTGACTCTGTTGGATGAGACAGGAAGAAATTCTGTACAAATGAAATGTAAACTATTTTTAAAGCCAATGTTGATGCTGTTTTAAAAAAAAAAACATGGTTACTTTCCTGGTCACACTGTTTTTCTTTCTTCTTTAATTACATCAGTTTAAACTTATTAATTTCAGTTCCAGTGAGTAAAATAATGACTTTTAGATTTTAGATTGATGCCCTGATCGTCAGCTTGGGGTGACTGTGTCTCTAATGCAGAATTGATCTTCACAAATTTTAACTCACCACACAGTTTCTTCAATGTCCAGGCATGTACCAAGAACAGATATTAGTCTATTTTCAAAGCTTTTGATCTGTTTGATTGTGAAACACATGCAAACTAACTTTTTTCACATCTATCCGTGTACAGGGCAAGAAACAGTTTGATGTTAAATACTAAACTTTCCTTACAAATCAGTAGGCTGTTGGACCAGCTATGTGTAACTTCAAACATAACTTTACTGTGAACATGATCTGGGAGTGATGCACCAGACAAGTTAATTCCAAAATATAATTAAGATACAAACTTAAATTGACAGGTGTAAGTCTTTCCTTTGTTACTGTTGAATGACTAGAAAGATGGAAGAAGAAGAACAGACACTTTTGTCTCTTTCGGTGTTAATGCTGCAGAATCTTTTCACCACATGGATTAGATTTGAATTATTTATGAGCATACAGTATTTAGCTTGCTTTATTTCTGTCATCAGTGTCTTTCACTCTCTATTTTGTCCAAATGATGCATCAGGTCAAACCTTCTGCAGCAGTGTTTTCATCACTGTTAGTTAGTTATAAATAGAGATGGTGCAGCAGAGCAAGGCACAGAGGAAACTTCAGAGTGAATGTATTTGTATTATTACTGTTGATGTTGTATTTACTGATATCTGAACTAAGCTTGGGCGATATCCAAAATTTAATCACTAGATACACTGCAGCCCCAATATAGCATTATATCTTAAATTATTGGGGTTTTTTATATAATCACATAATCATACTACTGTATTTTATTGGAAGCAGGACAGACTGTGCAAAACTGCAAAATACTATCTTTTCTCTTCTGTTAGGCTGAACTTCGGCTTTCAAGAGATGAATGTGTCGTCTGCCAATGTGACAGTGTCTGGTCGGGAAGCTGATTCCTTCTCTAAAGCTCTGACCAAGAATGTGATTGTTGTGGTTCTCGGGATTTCCATCAACTACATCAATGCAGGCCTCATTCACACCTTCCGCAAACACCAGGTCTGATTTTCCTTTAATGACATGCTGCCAATGATAATGTATTTCTGTATATGTTATATTTATATCATCATCAGCTCTTCAGTAACTTTCAACAGTACTTCAACAAATTTCCACTCCTTGATCTTGATGCTGACAATGCACTATCAATCATGTATGCATGTATGTAGACAGAGCAGTGGCACAGATAAAAACCCCATTCAGGTTTGGCTTTGATGCCTGAATATCCTACCTGAATCAATACAATCTCAAGTCAATGCATTTACACAGACCTCAAGCTGTCCAGCAAAAACTATAAGTAGTAGTAGCAGCTGGAAAGTCTTTCCTCACAAAAAATGATTTACAAATAAATGACACCCTTTCATTGCATTGTTTCCTTTGATGTAGGCACAATGCCACATTTGTTGAAAAGTCAGCCAGCCCCGTCTAACTCATTTGTATCGAGGTCTGATCACAGTGTGGACAGAACTGAGATAAGGGAAACACTTAATAAGACCAGGTAGAAATAAGGCCCATGGACCTGAGGTCAAAAACATGAATCTATATTGGCCAAAACTGAAAGAATATCCCTGCTGTTTTTTTTCTACCTCTTTCTCCCCTTGCATGTACTATGTTTCCATCCTCCAGATTTTCTACACGAATCCTCGGTATATCCTTTTCATCCACCTGGTAGTCAACGACATGACGCAAGTGACGCTGACCATCATCCTGTTTGTCATCAGCTACACCATCTACAAACTCAATGTCTCCATCTGTTGCATCTTCATCATATTTACTGTGTTCACCACTGAAAACACCCCCCTGAACCTGGCCTGCATGGCGGTGGAGTGCTACATCGCCATCTGCGTCCCCCTTCGCCACATGCAGATCTGCACCGTCAAGAGGACTTTGATGCTGATTGGTTTAATCTGGACGACCAGCATGTTGTCTGTTCTCCCTGATCTCTTCATCACCTTGGCCACAGAACCACTGGACTTCTTCCATTCCAGGGTCTTCTGTCTCAGGCAAACAGTCTTCCCAAATCCCCTCATTATCAAGAAGAGGGACCTCACTTATACAGTGTTTCTAGTTATAGTTTGGCTCGTTATCTTTTACACTTACTTCAGAATTCTGTTCACAGCAAAGACAGCTAGCAAAGATGCTAAGAAAGCCAGAAACACAATCCTCCTCCATGGGTTTCAGCTGCTGCTTTGTATGGCAACATATGTGGCCCCTCAGTTATTAAGGGTTGTGCAGCAATGGTTCCCTAAGAATTACACTGACTCCCGCTTCACTTACTATATTATAGTGCAGATTCTGCCACGATCTATTAGTCCAATCATATATGGCGTACGAGACAATACTTTCAGGAAGTATCTGAAAAGGTATCTGTTGTGTAAAGTCAGTATATCCTAAGAAACCATTCAAAAGCTAAAACCTCTGTCAACTACAGGATTTAAGAAAAAAGCAGGACTTTAAGCAGAGACAGTTGAAGTGACAGCTATGGCGCCCGTATACATTTTACCGTGTTGCTGTGGTAATGGAAATCAAAGATCATTAAGCAACATTTAACTCTAACAACGGCTACTTCTTCAGGAAACTGAGGTCGCTCTGAACATTGCTACAATACGCCTCTTAAAATTACCTGAGAGCTGTTGATATTTGCTTTAGAGACAATTTAATATCAAATGAAGAGTTTGTATAAATCCGTCTGTTACTTCAGCACCACGGACAGCACCATGGTTTTATAAATACACATAAAAAATCAGTCAAGTATCTTTAACAAATATACTCATAATTCATAAAACCACCAATGGTATGATTAAATATAAATGAAATGACAAAAAGTGACAAAAATGTATAATTTCGATTAACTCTTTAACGTATCACAGGGTACAACAACTCAACTTTCTCATGCATGATACATATGGATCTTTCTTATGAAACAAAGCATGTGACACTATAAGTATCTTTGTTGCATTTCTGACACAGTCAATTCAACACATCAGAGGAACATTCAAGGTACCTAACCTGTCACATTTTTATAACCTAAGTCCAATTTATGTTGCAAGTTTTTTTGTACTGTTTCACACTAAATCTTGGGTTGTTTAAAATTACTTTTCAAAGTAACCTTGGTATTCATGAATGAATTGAATAAACAGTTTTTTTTATAATTTGTATTATTTGCCCTTTATTTATTGAACTTAAAAATGTCAGAAAGCCAATAACAGTACTTTTTTGAATTAACATGTTTGTAAAGGCCTGAGCTGGACTCAAACCCAGGCTGCCGCAGCAAGGACTGAGCCTTAATGGTGTGCGCTGGTGCCACCGTGAGAGGGACATTTTAAAGTTGAAACATCTCTGTACTGTTTCTTGATAGTTATCATCCAACATATACACTAATACCCATATTTCTGTGAAAAGCAATTACTAGCTGACATATTGGCCTTGACGATTTATTGGTCTAGCTCCAATATGAGGGTGTGTTTCAAATCAGCGGCACACACACATACCCAACGCACTGTCTTTATATAAACTCTTGCAAAAGCACGACGAAAGCAGATCAATCTCAGAATCTAAATTCATTGTCTGAGGTCAGTATTAAATCGTTCACTTCACTTGACTGTTTCTAATATATCAAATGAAATAGGCTTTAATATTTGAGTTTGTTCGTTCTTAGACTCTATTATTAATACTGTGTATTGTATTGCTTCTGCTTTTTAAAAAAAGTTCATCGGCTGCTGACATGAATTTCACACCTGAGGCCAACAATTTGACGGAAGCTGTAAATCACCTGGACACATTAATTACAGCCGTTGGCAGGAATGTGACTGTTGTTGTCCTCGGCATCGCCATCAGCTACATCAATGCCACCATGGTCCACACATTCAACAAACATCATGTGTGTATTTTATTAAATCCCCTGGTTTTTCTAGTTAATGAAAAAAACAAAGAGGGGGTAGTTTAGAGTTGAAAACAGCTATCCCATCTTTCTCCTTTTCTTCTCTCTCTTTTCTGCTTCTTACAAACTGGTGCTTTTAAAAGTTGTTTTACAATGTGATGGGATTCAAGTTAGTACAAAATGTTTTTGAAGTCAGCTGGTGTGTTCAAACTTCTTTGTTCCACTTTGTCATCGGATTCCTCCGACCTACTGCTCAATATCATATGTACTTTGAGCATTTCCCACAAATAAGAACTAGAAAGGTAAAACCTTTCACTTTCTCTCTATGGAGACACCATACAGTCCAGTGTTCTTTATTTACTCTATGACATTCTCTTCCAGTAGGTATAGTGTCTGTTTGATGAAGTGACCAAAATAAAAAAATAAAAAATAAAATAATGGTGGCAAAACAGAAAACAGAAACAGCCCAAGCCTGAGGTCAATTAAATAAAACCTAGTAATGAGTCTTAGGAAAATTGTGGTAGGTACAGTAATGGTTTTGGAAACATTGAATGTAGTTTAAGGTTACAAATAACAATTATTTTCATTATCAATAAATTGTTTTGTCATAAAAAGTAAGTAATTCCCCAGAGTCCAAAGTGACATGTTCAAATCTCTTGTTTTGTGTGTAAAATCCAAAGATATTCAATGTACTAACTTAATAGTTCCACTAGTTACTACAATGAAGAAAAGCAAGTTTACAAATTTACTATTATATGAGTTTAAAGTGATATAAAACTGAGAAAAACTAAATAAAAATCCTCATACTGGAGAAACTGGAACCTGAAACTAGTTGGTATTTGTGCTTGAAAAATTACTGAAACAATTTATTGACTAATCATAATTAGTTTTAATGTAGTTAGAGGTTTTCAATACACTGTTGTCTAATTGTAGATTTGTACAACACAGATCTTCAGGGTGAATGCTCGCTACATCCTTTTCATCCACTTGGTGTTCAACGACATGATCCAGCTGACAACCAGCATTTCTCTCTTCATCTTCACCTACGCCTTCCACTCCATCTACGTCTCCGTCTGCATACTCCTCGTCTTGCCAGCTACTCTCACCACACAAAACACCCCTCTGAATCTAGCTTTTATGGCAGCAGAGTGCTACATTGCTGTCTGCGTTCCTCTCCGCTATAACTACATATGTACTGTCAAAAGAACATATATTGTAATTGGCATAATTTGGGCGATGAGTTCACTTTCTGTCCTGCCGGATGTCTTCATCCTCCTGGCTACTGAACCTCTGGAGTTTTTAAATTCAAGAGTGTACTGTTCCAGGGATACTGTGTTTAGGAGCACCTACAGTCTAAAGAAGAGGGACACATCCCACATACTGTTTCTGGTAGTGGTTTGGCTCACTCTGTTCTACACTTACTTCAGAATTTTGTTTGTGGCCAAGGCTGCAAATGCAGATGCTAAAAAGGCAAGAAACACTATCCTGCTTCATGGTTTTCAGGTGCTGCTGTGTATGATGGTCTATGTGCGGCCTATGTTACTTCAGCTTCTCATATACTTGTTTCCAGGAGGTGTTAGATCCATAAAATTTGCTATTTTTACTACAATCGAAATCCTCCCTCGATTTGTTAGTCCTATTGTCTATGGGCTACGAGACAGGACTTTCAGGAAGTACTTCAAAAGGTACCTCCTATGTACAGTAACCATAAATATCCATCGAAAGACAACACTAAATGTGCCATCGTAATATAGCTCTAGAATGTATTTGTTTTACATTTATGATACCACTGATGTAGGGCTTTTTTATCGAAATATGACAATTTGTGAGAAATATTTGAACTGTAATGACTTGTTTGAATTACAACAGAGCATTTGGACTAGTTTGCCTTGTGGTGCAGCAGAGGGGGCTTTTAAACTCACTGTATGCCCTACTGACCTATCAGAACACTAAGCTAATAATAAAAAAAAAAATCACAGAAGCATCTGGGAAGCAGTGTGTGGAAGTATTTGAGGTTCTGCAGCTCAGATGACAAAATTACTGAAAAAGCAGCGGCCTTTACCTACTCTCTACAACAACTATAAATCTGATGACTTACCTGCAAGCTACAACCAAGGAGGCGCTGCTGAGGCACCATCAATTCACTCATACAATTAAAGATGATGATATATCAAAACATTATGTGTTAGCTGATATAGCCAAACCCAACCTGTCCTGTTTAAAGATGTTTTTGTCGGAGCTGCAGTATAGTGAAATACTTTTTCTAGTGACCTAAACTGCAACTAGCTAGAAAATAAATAAAGCACTGTTTTGTTTATAAATAAAAATAAATGTTTTGGTCTTTAGATTTGAATAAAATTTGTTAATTCGTTTAATTAAATTGTGGCAATCCTTCCATTTTAAACACCTACAGATCTTTGTCAAACTTAGTGAACCTAGTAAATGGGCAGATAAAGAAAATTGTTTATCTTAAACAATAAACAATTTGTTTTCTTGTTTTACAACAATCATTATATTGTTTTATTTTATGTTTAAGTTGTTTTATAATTCAGAGATATATATTTTTGTATTCTTGTTTCAGGTATAAGCGATGCTGCCACGAAACAGTCGTTCAAGTTATATTTGTATTATTATACGAAAAACAGTGAAATGAGGGACAAACTGCTTTTTTATTTCGATATTTTAAAAAATGTTGCAAATGGTCGGAAATATCACAATATTTGATATTAATGAATATGGGCCCAAGCCTACCAGCTAATGAACATAGTGGAGCATAGAGCAGCTACAGAGTCAGACATTTCCCTCAGGAGATGGTAGAGATCAAAAACAGAGATCAAAGAGAGGGAGTCCTAGACTTTTTGTTTAAATGTTAAATAATAAAGCATTTTCTTTTTCACTTGTCATTGCTATATTCTTATTCTTTGCTATTGCTTGCTCTTTAAGAAGCCAATTGATCATGGTTCAATCAGCTTTTACCTTCCCTTATAGACCAAGGGAAGGAAAAGGATAGAAATAACGGGATGGTGACAAACAATGTATCTAAGTGATTCAAAACAATGAATGGTTTTCCAAAGCAAGTAGGAGTATTTTAATTTCTTCCCTTAAAATCAAAAGAATATTCACTGAGCTCATTAAACTGTTCACACATCTAAAAAAAATACATACCTACGTCACACACACACTGTGGGTGTGTTTCAAGACAGAAATGTGCACACATGCTCTCTGAACCTGCTGTATAAATATTCTTTGCTTCAGACAGAATTGTCATGTTATGGCAGATTAATCTCCAGATCAGAATCCATCACCCGAGGTCAGTATTGAACTGTTTACTTCACTTCACTGTTTCTAAATTCATTCAACATGAAAGCAAAGTCTCAATATGCAAGTATGCACGGTTGTGAGGATGTTTGTTTCTAAATGATATTTGCAGTATTTTGTCATTATATGTTGTCTGTCTTTTCTTTTGAGACAAGTTCATCGGCTGCTGACATGAATTTCACACCTGGGGACAATAATGTAACGATGGCTTTGAATTACCGGGACACATTTGTTGTGGCTATTGGCAAGAATGTGGCTGTTGTTGTCCTCGGCATCACCATCAGCTACATCAATGCTACTATGGTCCACACATTCAACAAACATCATGTGTGTAAAATAGTATTGCTACAAAACAAAAAGTTTATTAGTTAAAGGAAGGAATATTAGTGTACTATGTGTATGATATATATATATATATATATATATATATAGAAACCATTCTCCACTCCCTTCTCTTCTTTTCTTTCCTCTCTTCTTCTGCTCTTATAACAAACAGTTGGTTTTAAACAGTCTATAACCATGTTGGAATTCTTTTTTGCATTAACCCTTTATTTTCTAGCACCTGTAACTTGCTTTATGTTCTTAACTTGAATACCAAAGGGTCTAAACATGAATTTAGCCGACAGCCTGAGTGTGAAAAAAAAGATGAGTAATTATTCAGTTTGAACCTTCAATAGCTTTTCTTAACAAAATTACTAAAGTGCAGCCATCCCTTCTATCTTTTAGTGAGTATGCACCGATGTCTGCATGCAAGACTGACAAAAGAACACCAATATCACATGACCACTAGTAAAGGCTCAATGTGCTTCATACTTAGTAAATCATTGTTTCTTCATATCACTGCAGATACACTACTGTTCTCACTCGGTTGTTTTGTAAGCAACACATGCACATAAACTTTAACATCACTTTGTGTGATCATGTTATAGTCAATTGATCGGGTCGTTCAAATATTTCTGGAACTGCATTTAATGGTACTGTCATAGTGGTTTAAGATAAATATGGATGACACATGACGCTTAAGTCCATAAGCAAAAAAGGGGAATACTTTTTTGTCATTATTGTTAGAACTATTGGGGTGAGTGTAATGACATGCTTTTTGTATGTAGGCAGAGATGAGTAATATACTGTAATCTAACCCCTAATCCCTGATTCTGCTGTTCAATACAGATCTTCAAGATGAACCCACGTTTTATCCTTTTCATCCACTTGGTGTTCAACGACATGATCCAGCTGACAACCAGCATTTCCCTCTTCATTTTCTCCTACACCTTCCACTCCATCTATGTCTCCATCTGTTGCCTCCTCATCTTGCCGGCCATCTTCACCACACAAAACACCCCTCTGAATCTAGCTTTTATGGCAGCAGAGTGCTACATTGCTGTCTGCGTTCCTCTCCGCTATAACTACATATGTACTGTCAAAAGAACATATATTGTAATTGGCATAATTTGGGCGATGAGTTCACTTTCTGTCCTGCCGGATGTCTTCATCCTCCTGGCTACTGAACCTCTGGAGTTTTTAAATTCAAGAGTGTACTGTTCCAGGGATACTGTGTTTAGGAGCACCTACAGTCTAAAGAAGAGGGACACATCCCACATACTGTTTCTGGTAGTGGTTTGGCTCACTCTGTTCTACACTTACTTCAGAATTTTGTTTGTGGCCAAGGCTGCAAATGCAGATGCTAAAAAGGCAAGAAACACTATCCTGCTTCATGGTTTTCAGGTGCTGCTGTGTATGATGGTCTATGTGCAGCCTATGTTGATTCAAGCTTTCATATACTTGTTCCCAAGAGGCGTTAGTTCAATAGCATTTCTTTTGTTTATTATAAACCAAATCCTCCCTCGCTTTGTTAGTCCTATTGTCTACGGGCTACGAGACAGGACTTTCAGGAAGTACTTCAAAAGGTATCTGTGTACATTAAACAAGCGTCCAAGTGTATGAAACAGATCAAAACAATTGGTAATGCTAAGCCCAGCTTCAGAAAACAAGCATGGGGTTGAATCACACAATCAAGGAGAGGGTTTGCAGATTGTTAACTCTAGAGTCTCATCCAGACGACTGTGATTAGTAAAATAATGGTCCATCACTACACTGTATGAAGTGTCTGATGAAACTGTCCAGCCTCACGAGATGATAACGGATAAGTGTCAGTGTGTATCTGCTGTAGGCTGTTATGGTCCCCATCTGATACTAGTGACAACCTATTATCATATTGAATGCAGTGATCAGAGATCCCAGCTAAAATTTGATTTTGAATTTTTTCTGCCACAGACGTCATGGCCTCTGAAGTGATCGAGGGTAAAGTTAATCTCACTGTAATATCAGCTACCTTGCCTTCACCCAGACATTATCTTTTTTATTTATTAATTTTTGGTTTTAGTTTATGGTTCTGCTGTTAAATTTTAAAGATGAATGGAGAGAGAAAAAGGACATTTTTTATTAACCTGGCCACTATGTTTTCTTTGCAATGAAAATATTTTTTCATTATAACCATTTCATCTAAAACATACATCTCTTTAAATTAATATGGATTAATTAAATTTACGTTTTCATTAAAGAGATGTGATTGTTCCATTAAAATTCATTTATTAAAAATTCATCTGTGTTTAATTTAGTTTTAAGACCTAATTTCAGCACTATATGTCATAGTCAGGGTTCCTCAATAGCTTTGCCATGCATGAGAACAAATCCCCAGCGATACATCAGTACTACTGTCTCTTAGTACTCCTATATGGAGGACAGACTATTAGATGAAACATTTTCCAAGGGCTAAAACTCAATTATTATTATACTCCTATAAATATTGTTTTTTCTTCAAAGGGACACAATGGCCATTCAACTAACTCATTTAGATTAAGGGGAATTTTAAAGCTGCTCTGTGGGGTTTTCTTGGAAAAAACAAAACTAGTGTGTCATTCTCTTCACTGCCTTTGCTGGTGTATTACTGTATATTATTGCCATCTGTGTATCATAGGACTAGTATAAAACCATTGGTAGGACTAGGGCTGGGTGATAAGTTTTAATCAAATTTTTTTTAATAATATTATTATTGCAATATACATTTAATACCATTAATGAGTAAGAAAACACATTCAACATATTTGTGAGACCTCAAGAATGATTTTAAGTAAACATCACACTAAAGATCAACATGCAGAGTGGTACTGGCAGTTGTATTTACTTTAATGCGGCACATATAAATAAAAAATAAAAAACCTGCTTCTGTACCCATCTGTGACTCAAAGTATAGCCACAGCCTCAATTGTGCGTGATTTTAAGTCTTAATACAATTTAAATGAGTGAGTTATATTAAAATTCACCCCCTGTACAGTTGTCATGAAGGTGGAAATTGACAATACCTCTATTGGCAGATCCTCAGCTGTGAGTAGCAGTGCATTTATTTGAAAGCAGAATGGAGAACAAAACCCATTTATTCACAGTTTCTATTGCTTAGCCACAAACTCAAACCTTAAAGTTATTAGATTTGAATGAAGATATCAGGCTGATGCCGTGTTCACACATTGGGTGTAGATGAATTAGAAAACAGTCCTCCAGTTTCTGCCCAAAACTGATGATTTAAGTGGATCAGCTGCACTTAGTTAAAGCATCTGGTTGTGAAAGTCCATAGCTTTGTGGGAAAGCCTGTATTTTTTTATGTATAATTATGACAGGTGGTGAAGTGGGGCAGATATTAGAATGACATCATCTCTGACATTCTGCATCACTCTCCTTATATAAAGCCATCAAACTCATTTCAAACTCATTTCATGTCTGGTGAAAGTGCATAGTGAAGAGCACTATCTCAGGTAGGAAAGTTTTTGTTATCAGACTGTATTGGTGCATTATTGTATTTATGTTGTTTATACCACTGCAATCCTGTTTAACTGTATATGCATTAAGTGCTCCATTACAGCACTTCCTGAACAGTCCTAAACTGTTTATATCTCTAATGCAATTCAACCGCTACTTTAGACGGTAACATTTTATTCAAGAGAAAAACTATTCGTCTGAAAAGAAAAAAAGGAAAATAGCTGTTAATTCTTATATTTTTTAAAAACGATAATTTTGCATCATGATTGCTGTATGTTATCAATGTTGATATATATTTAAGGCCTGTGCAAATATCGTTATGTAAATATACTGTGTAGGTACTGTACAGTTTTTGGGTGAACACTTTCACTATAAAAAAGTAAAGATAAGTTGATTTGTTTTACATTTACTTTATTCTCTGTGAATAGTTGTCTTGAATAGTTGTCATGGTGTTATTGCAATAGTGGGAAAAATAAAAAATAACTCCATATTAAGAACACATGAAAAGTTTAAATTTGCAATACAAATTTGAACATAACATTGAAGTATTTTTAAATGTTCCCCTGTAACAGAGGCTCACAGGATCCTCAAATTGTCTCCATGAATTCCTCATCTTATAACTATAATGTGTCGAGCGGTCTGAGTTATCGAGACTCTTTGAGCACAGCTGTAGCCAAAAATGTGATTGTTCTGGCTCTTGGCCTTACCATCAACTACATCAATGGTACACTGATTCATACCTTCAGAAAACACCAGGTCAGAACCCTTTCTTATTGTGTTTATTATCATTATCAAAATTATTGTTGATATTATTATTATTGTGATCATTATTTATTCAACTATCAGTGATTATTGGCAGAAGAAAGATGTAACAAACATGAGATGCTTTAATTGACCCATTCCTTTCTTTTCTTCTCCTCCCTTTCAGGTATTTTATGTGAATCCTCGTTACATCCTATTCATCCACCTGGTCTTGAATGATATGATCCAGCTTACAACAACAATCAGCCTGTTTGTCTTTAGTTATGTCTTCTATAAAATTAATACTTCCTTCTGTTGCCTCATCATTACCTTTGCTGTCTTCACCACCCTCAACACTCCATTAAATTTAGCTGTCATGGCAGTGGAGTGCTACATCGCTATTTGTTTACCACTGCGACACGCTGAGTTCTGCACCATCAAAAGAACATACACTCTGATTGCTTGGATCTGGGCCATGAGTGCAGTTTCGACCCTGCCAGATGTGTTTATTGTTGTGGCAACAGAACCTGTGCAGTTATTTTATTCCACAATTTTTTGTGAGAGGGATAACCTGTTCTCCCACCCAATAAGTTTAAAAAAGAGGGATGTTTCCTACATTATTTACCTAATTGGTGTTTGGCTCACGCTCTTCTTTACTTACTTCAAGATCTTCTTTGCTGCTAAAGAGGCTAAAGAGGCTAAATCTAGAGATGGAGATGCAAAGAAAGCCAGGAATACGATCCTGCTTCATGGCTTTCAGCTACTGTTGTGTATGCTAACCTATGTAGCCCATGAGGTAATAAAGGGTCTGTTGTACTGGTTCCCTAAACATTTTGCACATGTAGTCTTTGTTTGTTATATTATGATCCAGATGCTCCCCAGGTTTGTCAGTCCTATGGTGTATGGGCTACGAGACAAGACATTTAGACAGCACTTGAAAAAGTATCTGCTATGTACAGTGAGGCCGAGCATCAAACCATGAGCTACAGTGAAATTCATGTTGCTGCACAAGATAAACCAACTAGATACATACAGTTTAAACAAAGCATTTCCATTGTACATAAACTAAGAACAAATACATTCTGACTTTTCAGTGTAAGTTCACAACATTGTGGTTTGATGAATTCAGATACTGTCCCTGCACTATGTTTTTTTTTCTTTTAAATTATTTATCTCTACTTATACATACAGTATATGATACAGTGGTGATACAATGATTTTGCAATAAATGGAATGACATACAAGAAATGTTTGGAGATTGACTATTAAAAGAAAAAGTTTTTCCATTTTATATTTATATTCACAGACTGGACAAATACACATTTTTTGTTCTTCACACTCTGAGCAGAGTTCAGTGTAAGCAATTACCCAATGGCCCAGGGCCAGTAAAAATATACGTCAGGCAAGTTGATTGGCCGGTCACTTGCCAATTCAGGTCACTGACAGCGTTTCCCCCAATCACAGTCATGAGTCAGTTCACCCGTGATGCTAAAGGAAAACTCAATTTCCTGAGATGTTTATTTTTTTCTTCTTTAAGTCAGTCACCTAATATAAGTTTCACCACAGCCATAATGTCGAAGGAAGCGTGTGAGGCTACTAAAATGGAAAACACAGGACACCTGTGTGGAGGAAGGCGACAGTGGTATGTAGAGCAGTACTACCAACTTTACCTGCAAGGCTGGACAACAGGAGCAATAAGCGCAGAAAACAGTCTTCGGACACACGCGATTACGCAGGACTTTAAGCATTAATAAAATTTACACAGGTGAGTTATATAAAAAATTCACCCCGTAGAGTTGTTATGAAGGACAATATTAGCTATAGAGACCAAAACAGTTTGTTATACCAGGCTGTAAACATAAAGTTGTTAAGTTGGAGATTTTAACATGGGAGTCTATGGGGATTCCTCAAGTGGCCATTGGAAGAACTGGAGTTTTTGGTACTGTCGTGTTGGCTTCATTTTTCAGCCTATGGTTGCTCCTTGGTTTGGACACAACAGGAAAACCACACAAGACACACCACAGCGCCTGAGCATTACATTACATTTACTCATTTGGCAGATGATTTTATCCCAACTAACTTAGAAATGAAGGATAACACTCACACTTAAGTGGAGTAGGAGACCTTGGTCTAAGTATTAAGCACTACATGATTCAATAATTACAAGGAGATCAGGATAACAAGTGCACCTCAAGCGCATAGTAAGTGCTAGTTAGGCATGTTACAGGTGTTAGGAGAGGAGGTGCTCTCAGAAGAAAAGAGTCTTCAAGAGATTCTTGAAGATAAAGAGGGACACCCTACTCTGCAAGCTTTTGGTAGCTTGTTCCACCATCTGGGAACCACAGACAAGAACAATCTGGACTGCGATTGCCTTGTTTGCAGGGATGGCAAAGCCAGATGACATTCTTTGGAGGAATGCAGTGGCTGAGAAGTAACATAAGCTTGCATGATTGAATTCAAGCAGATGGGTGCAGAGCCAGTCAGTCTTTGTTAACAGTCTTCAGGATAGACTTTACGATGGTTGCACCAACCAAGCTTCAGCCTAGTCTTTACTACATTGTTTTTACAAGCTGTCTTGTCTAAAGTCGTTACTACAGAAACAGCACAGTTTTTTATTATTTATTATTTATTTATTATTATACGTTTATTCAAAGCAGAAGGAGTGACCCATTTATCCATGGTTTCTATTGCAGCCACAATCTCAACTTTTAAAGTCAACAGACTTGAATAAAGATATCAGGCTGAAGTTGTGGTTTCACATTGGATGCAGATGAAATAGTGAGAAGTCTTTCAGTTCCTGCCTGTTCCATGTGGATCAGCTGTAATTAGTTAAAACATCTGGCAGCGACGGTCCAAAGTTGTATGGGACAGCATGTATTTGTTTTTAAATAAGCATAATGTTACAACTTGGTAGTTGGTGCTGTTTTGATTTTTCTTTTCTTTAACAACGTTAAAAATTATAGATGTTTCATGTTACACAGTTTTTGCATTTGTGCAGGAGAGAATCTACAGGAAGAGCAAATCATCACCAAGTATGAGAAGAAAATCTATCATTATTTTCATTTATTTATTTAATATATTGCCCAGCCCTGTATACAGTTTTAGACTTTTGGTTGCCTCTTTTGGCTTATAATTTTATAACAGGGAAATAAGTTTACAAGGAGGAGGAAGTTCAATACTAGTTTATGCACAAATAAGTTATGAGTATAAGGAGGTTTTTTTTTTTTATTTATCACCAAGCCATGCACACTCATACACAGCTGGATTTCACAATGACATCATTTCTGACATTCTGCATTAAAGATTCACCCTCCTTAATATAAAGCCATCAAACTGACTTTAGACTCATTTCAAGTGACATGAAAATGCAGACTGAGGTGCACTATCTGAGGTAGGAAAGTTTTTGATGTTATCAGACTGTATTAGTTCATAATTTTTTTAATTATTATTATTTATACAGCACTGCACTCCTGTTTAACTTTATATGCATATACTGTTCCACCACAGCACTTGTTCTATAACAATGATTACTTTTTTTATCTCCTAAACAGAACTTATCTCTAATATAATTAAAGAACTATGCTAGATGGTATACATAACTTCTTTCGACAAAAGCAAAACCGTTCATCTGAAAAGAAAAGAAAGTAAAATTGCTGTAATTCCCATGTTTTTAAAACTGTTATTTGACCCGGCTGTAAACATGTTTATTTCTGCTGTAAAGTCATATAGTTCGGTAAAAGACATTTTAACATGGGAGCCCATGGGGATTGATTTGCTTTTGGAGTGATTAATCCCTGCCACATAACTCTGGAGTTGTGTTGTTGTAGATACGACTCTGTCCTTGTACCGTTTGCTTAGCTTCTCACACATCATGTTCTTCCACACCTCTATTGGCAGATCCTCAGCTGTGAGTAGCAGTGCATTTATTTGAAAGCAGAATGGAGAACAAAACCCATTTATTCACAGTTTCTATTGCTTAGCCACAAACTCAAACCTTAAAGTTATTAGATTTGAATGAAGATATCAGGCTGATGCCGTGTTCACACATTGGGTGTAGATGAATTAGAAAACAGTCCTCCAGTTTCTGCCCAAAACTGATGATTTAAGTGGATCAGCTGCACTTAGTTAAAGCATCTGGTTGTGAAAGTCCATAGCTTTGTGGGAAAGCCTGTATTTTTTTATGTATAATTATGACAGGTGGTGAAGTGGGGCAGATATTAGAATGACATCATCTCTGACATTCTGCATCACTCTCCTTATATAAAGCCATCAAACTCATTTCAAACTCATTTCATGTCTGGTGAAAGTGCATAGTGAAGAGCACTATCTCAGGTAGGAAAGTTTTTGTTATCAGACTGTATTGGTGCATTATTGTATTTATTACTATGTTGTTTATACCACTGCAACCCTGTTTAACTGTATATGCATTAAGTGCTCCATTACAGCACTTCCTGAACAGTCCTAAACTGTTTATATCTCTAATGCAATTCAACCGCTACTTTAGACGGTAACATTTATTTCACCAAGAGAAAAACTATTCGTCTGAAAAGAAAAAAAGGAAAATAGCTGTTAATTCTTATATTTTTTAAAAACGATAATTTTGCATCATGATTGCTGTATGTTATCAATGTTGATATATATTTAAGGCCTGTGCAAATATCGTTATGTAAATATACTGTGTAGGTACTAGGGTTGCACGGTATACCGGTACCAGTATAGTACCGCAATACTTGAGTTTTGAAAACGGTACTATACCAGCATTTAAAAACAAACAGTACTTTTATTTTGTTTTATAAGGAGGAAATGAATTGGTAAATTGGAGCCTGTCTCTTTAAGCACAACGAGGCCAGCGAGTGTGACGTAGTTGCCCGAGCAGATGTAAGCCGCCTCCAACGCACACTCGCATGTTTAGACTGAGGAGGAGAGAGAAACGACAAATCGGGTCTTAGACAGACAGACTGGGTTGAAGAAAATACAGTAGATAGAGATGGCAGCTGTAGAAAAGCCCGTACTTGTGGACAAAATGGGGGCCCGAAGTACGGTGTGGAAATATTTCAGGTTCAAACTGAACGAGAAAGGCGAGCCACTGAACCCAGAAGCACCGCAGTGCAAGCGGTGCTACAAAGTGTGTCTCGCAAAAGGAGGCAACACTTCAAACCTGTCGAAACATTTAAAGAACAACCATACGGACTTGTTCCGCGACTTCAGCCAAGAACGACAGGTGATAATGTTGTTCACCAGTTCACTGCACTGTAATGTCAATGAAAGAAGTACAAAGCCCCTCCCAGCCCAGTAGTAAACCTACAGTAGCCTGCATACAGAGAGCTAAAACATGTCCATGGTTAATAGATACATTAAAAAATATATTTTTAAAAATTAAATTACATTCTTAAAATATTTAAATATTTAAATAACCCATTAAGGCAATGCATAATATAATGAAATATTTTTTACTTTTTACTACTTTACTTTTAGTATCGAAAAGTATCGAAATACATATTGGTATCGGTATCGAAACAGAAATTTGGTATCGTGACAACCCTAGTAGGTACTGTATAGTTTTTGGATGGATACATTTAAGGATGAACACTTTCACTATAAAAAGTAAAGATAAGTTGATTTGTTTTACATTTACTTTATTCTCTGTGAATAGTTGTCTTGAATAGTTGTCATGGTGTTATTGCAATAGTGGGAAAAATAAAAAATAACTCCATACTAAGAACACATGAAAAGTTTAAATTTGCAATACAAATTTGAACATAACATTGAAGTATTTTTAAATGTTCCCCTGTAACAGAGGCTCACAGGATCCTCAAATTGTCTCCATGAATTCCTCATCTTATAACTATAATGTGTCGAGCGGTCTGAGTTATCGAGACTCTTTGAGCACAGCTGTAGCCAAAAATGTGATTGTTCTGGCTCTTGGCCTTACCATCAACTACATCAATGGTACACTGATTCATACCTTCAGAAAACACCAGGTCAGAACCCTTTCTTATTGTGTTTATTATCATTATCAAAATTATTGTTGATATTATTATTATTGTGATCATTATTTATTCAACTATCAGTGATTATTGGCAGAAGAAAGATGTAACAAACATGAGATGCTTTAATTGACCCATTCCTTTCTTTTCTTCTCCTCCCTTTCAGGTATTTTATGTGAATCCTCGTTACATCCTATTCATCCACCTGGTCTTGAATGATATGATCCAGCTTACAACAACAATCAGCCTGTTTGTCTTTAGTTATGTCTTCTATAAAATTAATACTTCCTTCTGTTGCCTCATCATTACCTTTGCTGTCTTCACCACCCTCAACACTCCATTAAATTTAGCTGTCATGGCAGTGGAGTGCTACATCGCTATTTGTTTACCACTGCGACACGCTGAGTTCTGCACCATCAAAAGAACATACACTCTGATTGCTTGGATCTGGGCCATGAGTGCAGTTTCGACCCTGCCAGATGTGTTTATTGTTGTGGCAACAGAACCTGTGCAGTTATTTTATTCCACAATTTTTTGTGAGAGGGATAACCTGTTCTCCCACCCAATAAGTTTAAAAAAGAGGGATGTTTCCTACATCATTTCCCTAATTATTGTTTGGCTCACGCTCTTCTTTACTTACTTCAAGATCTTCTTTGCTGCTAAAGAGGCTAAAGAGGCTAAATCTAGAGATGGAGATGCAAAGAAAGCCAGGAATACGATCCTGCTTCATGGCTTTCAGCTACTGTTGTGTATGCTAACCTATGTAGCCCATGTGTTAAAAAAGGGTCTGTTGTACTGGTTCCCTAAACATTATGTACATGTAGTCTTTGTTTGTTATATTATGATCCAGATGCTCCCCAGGTTTGTCAGTCCTATGGTGTATGGGCTACGAGACAAGACATTTAGACAGCACTTGAAAAAGTATCTGCTATGTACAGACTAAACAAAGCATTTCCAGTTGTAAATGAACCGAGAACAAACACTTTCTGACTTTTCAGTGTAAAAGTCCCCACTGTACACACCAAGTACACAACATTGTGGTTTGACAAATTTAAATACTGTCCCTGTGCTATATTAAACACCACAAGCAATACAATCTGCAAATTCAATGAATTATGAAATTTTAAATTTTTCCAAACTGCAGTTGCAGTTGTAATTAATAATCTAAACATGCACCATCATCTTCATGTTGCAGGCTTCTGATGCAGAATCGCCTATTCATGTAATTATTTATGTCTCTACTTATTCTACATTGGAATGATATATCTTGTACAGTATACATACAGTATATAGTACAGTGGTCATACAAGCATTTTGCAATAAATGCAATGAAATTCAAGTAATGTTTAGAGTCTGCCTCTTTTAAAGAAAAATAAAATAATTTTTCCACTTATGTTATATCTGGCTGTTTTGCAGTGCTTCACAATTAAAAATATGTTAACATATTAACTTTACCCTGAATTTAAACCAAGTCCTCACACTAAAATGTCATGATTTATTTTACAGTCCCCAAAAGGAAAAAAGGAAAAAAGTTCCCACAATGTGACTGTATAAACAGATTTACTGTAGGTCCCCAGAACATTAGTAATACAAGCGCGCACACACACACACACACACACACACACACACACACACACACACACACACACACACACACACACACACACACACACACACACACACACACACACACACACACTCACTCACTCACTCACTCAATACCCATTACTGCTCTTGATCCCAGGACATTTGCATTAACTACTATATATTAAGTAATTTCAAAGACATCAGACTTACTGTATGCTGTATGTATGTATTGTCATATATGACTAACACCAAGGTGGGTGTCAATTCTTTCTCTGTTTTCTCTGTGTATAAAGAAACAACATATTAATTATTGACCTTTTTTATTTGACTACTATTATTTTGTGTGTGGCTCATGTTGTACAGTACATTTTAGACAGATGCTCTTGACTTCAGAATTAAATGATATTCAAGATAATAATGTTATACGGTTCATTAATATGGTTCGAACCTTGTTAGCATCAATGTTATGAATTGTGTGCTCAGAGTTTTTTAGTCTCAATTATTTTTAAGTGTTTTTGTTTTGGTTCCAACAATAAAAGCTAATTTTTTCTACATGTAATAGCAGGGAATCCACTGATATAATAACAGCTGCCTTCTATTTAGGTGTCTTGTTTCAGGGTGCTGGTTTTGTGTGTGCGGGCTCACTGGGATGACTTACTTACACTTAATGCAGCAGAGACATCATTAATGTCTTTTTCTGCTATGACAAGTCAAAATGCTTAACTTGAAAAATGTCCATTTCATAGATTCATGTAAAAACTTCATGCAAAGAAGCTGACCTGCTGATCAATAACACTCTATTCTCCTCTTCTCTAATTGTCCCTGGTGAAACAGCTTTGGAGGATCCGGTCAGTATCATGAGCCTTTCAAACACTGGAAGAAATTTCACAACACCTGTCTATCGGGACACTTTACAAACAGCCGTAGTTAAGAATGTGATTACTGTGGTTCTCTGCATCTCCATTAACTATATCAACAGTGCCCTGATACACACATTCAAAAAACATCAGGTCTGAGTCTTATCTATGTCTAGGAACCAATTTACATGTATGCATAAGTGTGAATCAATTTCATCCATTTATTAGTTAGCACCACACAGTCTAACTGTGATATATTCTCCTATAATCATTGGCACCGTGTCTCTTCTTTTTATTTCTGTCCATCCCCACAGGTTTTCAATATGAACCCTCGCTACATCCTGTACATCCATCTGGTAATCAATGATATAATCCTGCTGACCATTTTCACCCTCATTCAAGTCCTGAGTTACATTGTGTTCACTCTAAATGTCTCCTTATGTATAATTTTGCTAATGATAGCTATATTTGCAAATCTAAACAATCCTCTAACACTAGCTGTCATGGCAGTAGAGTGTTACATTGCCATTTGCTTCCCCCTACGCCACACCCAGATCTGTACAGTCAAGAAAACATATGTTGTGATCGGCCTGATTTGGGTGCTAAGTACACTCTCAATCCTACCAGATTTATTTGTCGCCTTGGCCACAGAATCTATGGAATTCTTTCAATCCAGAGTGTTTTGCCTGAGAGAAAATATTTTCAGAAACCCCTATCTCAGAGAGAAGAGAGATATATCCAACACTGTGTTTTTGGTCATTGTTTGGCTCACTCTTTTATATACATACTTCAGGATCCTTTTCGCTGCACAAGCAGCTTCTACAGACACCAAGAAAGCAAGGAACACTGTCCTCCTCCATGGCTTCCAGCTGCTGTTGTGTATGCTTACCTATGTTTTTCATCTTATGATAGAAAGTCTGACATATTTGTTCCCGAAAGGGGTACTGGCCGTTCGCTTTGCTATCTCAATATTTGTTCAGGTTCTGCCTCGACTCATCAGTCCTGTTGTTTATGGGCTACGAGACAAAACTTTCAGGAAGTACCTGAAAAGACATCTGTTCTGTACAAGTGTTAACACTCATCCACAAAAATTTGTGAGGCCACTGTAAAGTCCAGTTTGAGTTGCTCCTGCTAAGTTTTAAGTTTTCCATATTAAAGGAAATAGAATTTGTTTTAAATACATTAAATACTAGCAGACACATTAAGAGAGTGACTGCTGTGCTTTTGTCAGTATGTGTACTTATATAATCTCTTATATAATCTTATCCCTGGTCTAGCCCTTTAAACAAATAAAGCAGTAATTATTTTTTACTGGTTACTGAGATCCCCTCAAGAGATGTTCTAAAACAAATAAACTCTCCTAGGAATAACAATTTGTGTATAATACATACTATATATTTTCCACAATAATTGTTCAATGACTGTTAAAAATTCTTAAAATTAAATATTCTCCTTCTTTCAGAACCTTTGAATAAGCAAATATTTTTTGTTTTAAAGGTTTAACTGCTGGAAACGAGGTTTCCTACCTACCTGAAAAGTCCATTCTCAGTGTTTGTGACTTGCAGGCTTCAGTTTTCCAAATCACATTTGTGTAAGTTCCATATTGATTGATAATTGTGAAAACTTCCTTTTAATGTGTACATATATGATTCTGCATAGTGCAGCTCAAACAATTAACAAGCATCAGCAGTTGAAATACAAAACTAATACACATAATTTTCCCTTCACTTCACACTCCATCTGATCTCAACAAACTCATTTTCCCCTGTTCTGATTCAGCAGTAATTTCCCATACTCACACATAGTTCTTTATGATATAAAAATATCAATACTCTACACCACATACAATGTTAAAGTGGCTCAGCCAGGAGTAATTTGAATAGAGTGAAATATACAAGGTAGACATAATAAAAAGAACACCTGAAAATCAAAACAATCTCATACTATAGCCTGAAATAAAGAATATATTTGCAAAGCTTATAATCATTTGTGTCTGAACTTTTTAAAGCTTCAGTTAGTGCTGTTGTATTGACCTACGTTATTTTGAACAGGCTTGAAATTAGACTAGAAACCTCCAGTGCACAATAGCTATGGTGAAAGTGTGCAGTGCTATTGTGCTTAAACCTGTTCCTTTCAGTCAGTGCATACATATACTGTGTGCAGCAAACTCAACAGGTTTGAACAGTCACCTAGATGATTTTCCTCTAGGGATGTGGATTACACATGAGGTTACTTCCCTCACATCTTTTATACCTCACTTTATGGCCAGCAACCTCCCTCACCATGTAATTCACCACCATGGGGCTAAAAGTTGATAGCTCACACAACTATAGATTCCTTAGATGGTCACATTTCTAGGACCCCACCTACTGACTATAAAAAGGCAGAATACTCCAAACTGCTGTTAAGTGCATATGAAAACAGTCAGAGCCTTCCCCTCAGCGGCTTTCTAGTCGCATATAGGCAACCCTCACATTCTCTGGAGAGAACCCCAACACAGCAGTGCTTAGTGAGGGCTTGTGAGTTTCCCCACACCCACCCGACGCCTCTCACCCCAGCAATCCCGGAAAAGGATAGAGTCCAGGAGTTTGGCCGATGACCTGGCCTGCCACCCAACTTATATTGCATCTCAACCTGATGCCTGTCCCTGCAGGTGGTGGGCCCACACAGAGGTGGCTACATGTAATTTCTGAGGTTGTGCGCAACCATAAATAGTTTGAATCTCCTGCTATTACTTCTCTCTGAACTAAATTGGTGTGTAACATGTGCATTATTGGCTTTGTGTTGAGGAAATTAGACTGATCTAATTCCAAATCCTCAAGTGCCTCATCCCCATTTATTCGTACTGCTAACAACATTGCTCTGTTCAACCCATTGTTTGTACCAGCCCACCACTCATCAGTACACAAAAGTCAGATTAGAAGAAGGGGGAGCGTTGGACTTACATTCATCAGGTTACGTGGCTCCAGGTGAACGCTGATGTTGCTCCTGGTCTGCTGTCCTCAAGTGCCTACAAAAGGATGAATGCAGCTTTAGCACCAGTTTTCATCCATCCTTAGTTTCAGCACTGGTTTAAAATAGTTAGTTCAACATTTTTCATGAAATAAGTTTATTTGTTTTCTGTCTGAGAAGGAAATGAGAAGACTGCCACAAATCTTAAGTATGTGGATTAAGTATAGCCCTGTTGTCAGGATTTGGTTGGCCAAGCTTAACATAATGACTGCTCACAAATCAAATCAAATATCTGGCTGTTTAGCTGCTAAATGCTCCACTATGTTCATCAGCTGGTCTCTAACTGTGGCCAGTGGTTTTTTACAGATGTTTTCTTTAAAAACATCTGCATGCTGTGGCTGAAAATGACACTATGAGAGTGAACCAGATCAGTAAAGTTGTGGAACAGAAAATGAAAACAATGAGATGAAACTCACTATAAAGCTGTAACGCAAAATATTCATCTGATAATTTTCTGTAGGTTCATCATTACCAGAGACACTTTTCACACTGTTTTCACATTATCAGTTGATACATAGTCATTATAAAAATATTGATTGCAAAATTTAAACTGATATATATTCAATATCAATATTCATCTCATTCTTGGAAAGAAAGCAAATGAGCATATTTCCCAAAACATAAAACTGTTCCTTTAAGATACACACATGCCAAAATGAACACAACTACACAACCAATAATCTCAAATGACATCTTATCAACCTATATAAACTCCTTGCATCAACATCCACAACAGATTAGTGTTATGTGACCACCTACTGGGTATGAGCATTCTTTTCATGCTGACTGCTATTATTGCATTGAACTGATACTGCATGACTGTGTCACTTGGTATATCATTATATTGTCTTGCTTCTGTGTCATATGCATTTATCTATCATGCACTTCTTCTGGGCTTTAGATTCATTGTGACAGATATTTGGTGTAGACAGATATAATGTGTGCTTCTTTCAGACAGGGAGGATTCTGCGCATTTCAGACATGAAATTTGTCATCTGTCAATGGCACTTTTACTGCAGCTGGAGACAGCGGGACACCTTCACTGCAGCTGTTACCAAAAATGTGACTGTCCACAGCCCTCTGCATCTCCATTAACTACGTCAATGGTACTCTGGTCCACACCTTCAGAAAGCACCAGGTCTGATGGTCCAGGCATTGTTTTTATATAAAGCATGTGCATGTACAAAATAGGAATTAGGACCAGCAGAAGAGGAGAATTCAAAGATGCTATTAAAAAAATTACATAACAATAACTTAAAATGTTGCCTTTACCAAATCGGTTTGGGACATCCAGTAAATGATTCTCTGTGCCTCATTTAAATATCTAGGACAACAGCATAGTAATTAAGTGTTAAAAAAAAAGAAGTTTGAAAAGACAAAAAAACTACATGTATTGGCACCACTGGATAATATCAGTCAATCATATTCATTAAAAGCCTGTCTTTAAACCTGTGATTTTTTTTTTATCATCAGATTTGATCAGATTTCTAAATGTGCTGTTGTGTATTGAAAAACTTCCACTTCTGACCGGAAGGGAAGTTTTCTTCTATTGGTCATAGATTTTGGAAAAATTTGATGTTATCATTACAAAAGTAATTCAAATATTTGAGTTATGAAGTTTATTATTGTTACTTGTTGTGAGTCAATTATATTTCACTGCATAGTATGCTTTTCTCATCTTTTTCTTTTTAAGTTATTTTTTTGGGCATTTTGCAATTTATTACAGTGAGAGAGAGGAATTGGAAAGTTGGCAGAAAGAGAGGGGATGACATTCAGTTAAGGGCCATGGTCGGACTCAAACCTGGCCACTGTGGTAATTAATCCGTTTTTCATTCATGTAATGCTTCATTCGTTTGCTTGATTAATTTCCTTTATGCTTAACAGATTTTAAGTTCGAGCCCTCGTTACATTCTGTTCATCCACCTGGTGATAAATGACATGACACAGCTGGCCCTGTCCACTCTTCTCCACGTCATCAGCTACACCCTGTATTCAATCAATGTCCCTTTCTGCCTCATCCTGCTGATCATCACCATCCTCACCACCCTCAACACCCCACTAAACCTGGCTGGAATGGCAGTCGAGTGCTACATCGCCATCTGCATCCCCCTCCGTCACGGCCTGATCTGCACTGTCAAAAAAACCTACATCCTGATTGGTTTGATCTGGGTTGTCAGTGCACTCTCTATCCTACCAGACCTCTTCATCCTCCTGGCCACAGAGCCTCTGCACTTCTTTCACTCCAGAGTGTTATGTACCAGATATACTGTGTTCAGAAGCATCTACAGCCTGAAGAAGAGGGAAGCGTCACACATTGTTTGTCTTGTCTTGGTTTGGCTCATACTCTTTTACACTTACTTTAGGATTCTGTTTGCAGCCAAGGGAGCAACTGCAGACTTTAAAAAAGCCAGAAACACTATTCTCCTCCATGGTTTTCAGTTGCTGTTGTGCATGCTTACTTATGTGAGACCCATGTTTCAACAAGGTCTACTCTACTTATTGCCCAAACAACACTTGTCCGTACGCTTTGCCTGTTACGTCATTGTCCAGATCCTGCCTCGGTTCGTTAGCCCCATCGTTTACGGACTGCGAGACCAGACCTTCAGGAGATATGTGAGAAGGTACCTGCTTTGTAAAGTGAGCACAAGCAGCCACCCAGAAAATGTCACCAAGCCGAACATGACGTCGTCTATGAGACAGCAGTGATAGTTGCTCAGTGTCCAACCAAAATCTGACGTGTGGTTGTGGTCAGACCCCTTCACTTTTTTCACATTTTATTTTTTTGCAGCGTTATGCAACATTTTTCCCTCAGAAATCTACTCTAATTACCCCATAAAGTGAAGTGAGTGAAAACAGAACTTTAGAATTTTTTGCAAATTTATTTAAAAAGGAAAAACTGAAAAATCACTTTGACATAAGTATTCAGACGCTTTGCTATGACACTTTTTTTTCTCCAGTAAACACTGAGGGGGATGATGGAAAGAAAATCAACTAAGTCCTGTTTCAAAGTGTTTATAAAGGATCATCTGACAAGATGTCTGCCTTGAGTGTTTGTGGGTACAGGGACAACAGTCAAACCTTTTGAGGCATGTGGGGGACCACAGACTGCTCCAGGCAGAGGTTGAGTACAGAGGTGAACATAGGAGCAAGAAGGTCAGCAAGGGCTTTAAGGGGGGAAAAGAGGGGGTGGATGGGGTTGGGGGGTAGTACTGCAACAGAATAATTATTTCATTAGCCTGATAATACAGGGTTTTTCCTGCATAGAGAATTGGGAGGCGGCCGCCTCCGTTAAATTTCATGACGCCTCCGCCTCCCGACAAAATTCTAGTTGGCCTACTTGTTTTCTCGGTACTCGGTGGATTTGGCGTTTGTAACTGCAATTGCAGCTGTACGCCACTACGGCAATGTAGTGGCACTGTATCGTAATCCGTGCATCAGGCAAAGCCATCCCAAATAACCAAAGAAGAAGGATGTGAACGTGCTAGATTTTCTGCCTGCAGAAGGAGGCGACCTGATTTGAGTTCAGACATCATTAGTTCTTTTAATAGGGGAAAAAAAAGTTAATTCATGTTACTGACGAGATATGGTTAATTTGTCAGAACTGAAAGTAGGCCTAGTCCTCAGCCACAAGTGGAAGGTGCCGGTGGAAGGTGACCCCCCCC
>NW_019174388.1:414960-434447 GCF_002260705.1 Seriola dumerili | reverse complement strand
GGGGGCGGGGGAAGGGCCCCCCCCCCCCCCCAGTCGTATGGCTTAGTACCTCCCCCACCTAATTTTTGGCAAGGAAAAACTCTGTAATATGATTTACATTTACATTTATGATCCAAGATTCAAACAGATACTCCATCTGGCCTCAGCAGACCCATTTTCTCCTGCTCTGATTACAGCAGAGCTGGTAATTTTCCACACTGACACCGTTTTTTTTTTTTTTTTGTATATAAAAATCTCAATACTCTACGTCACATACAATGTTAAAATGGCTCAGCCAAGTTTATTAATTTGAAAAGAGTGAAATGTACAACAAGGTGGACATAATAAAAGGAATACCTGTAAATCAAAACAATCTCATACTGTAGCCTGAAATAAAGAATATATTCTCAAAGCTTATAATCATTTGTGTCTGAACTTTTTAAAGCTTCAGTTAGTGCTGTTGTATTCGACTGCATTATTTTGAACGCGCATGAAATTCCACTAGAATCAATAATGCTTTCAACAGTCAACCAGGTAATTTTTTTTTTCTATCTCTGGTTTCCTAAGTCGGTCTCGCAAAGTTACTGATCATAACAAATCATACAGATAATGTAACTTCCTTCATCGTTTTGCAAAAATCTATTCTTTCATTCCTCACATTACTGTTTTACTGCAAGGTCTCTGGACGTGTCTGTTACTTCCTTGCCACAGTTATAGTTCAAGGTGAGTCATATCAAGCCAATTTGTAAATGTTTCCTTTCACTAAATTAATCAATTCATCATTTTTTCCAGCATTCATTTTTCTCAGTTATCATTAAATACTGTGAGCCCTACAGTATGTACAAATCTGCAGTTTTATTACTATTAGCATAGTAACAAAAGAAAATTCACCATATGATTTATTGCTTCAAACCATCAAACCCCTAAAAAGAAAATAATTTAACTTTAGGAAATAAGTGAGTCTTTCTGTTGAAATCATGATCCATTTCCAAAACTAAGAAAAAATGACTTTAAATGAGGTTTTGTGGAAATGGCCAGGCCTAGGAATCTACTGTTGATGTTCCCTCATGTGTAAACAGCTTGAATCCCCTCGCATTACTTCTTCTCTGAACTAAATTGGCGTGTATCATGGGCCCCTATTGTGCTTTATTTGCTTTGTGTCGAGGAACTGAGACAGACCACATTGTTTGTACCAGCCCACCACTCATCAGTACACAAAAGTCAGATTAGAAGAAGGGGGAGCGTTGGACTTACATTCATCAGGTTACGTGGCTCCAGGTGAACGCTGATGTTGCTCCTGGTCTGCTGTCCTCAAGTGCCTACAAAAGGATGAATGCAGCTTTAGCACCAGTTTTCAGTATCCACCCTGAGTTACAGCACAGGTTGAAAGTAGTTAGAAAGAAACTGAATAAAAAAAATGTTGAACTGTCACTGAAATGAAAAGATCAACACAAATCTTAAGTACGTGGATTAAGTATAGCCCTGTTGTCAGGATTTGGTTGGCCAAGCTTAACATAATGACTGCTCACAAATCAAATCAAATATCTGGCTGTTTAGCTGCTAAATGCTCCACTATGTTCATCAGCTGGTCTCTAACTGTGGCCAGTGGTTTTTTACAGATGTTTTCTTTAAAAACATCTGCATGCTGTGGCTGAAAATGACACTATGAGAGTGAACCAGATCAGTAAAGTTGTGGAACAGAAAATGAAAACAATGAGATGAAACTCACTATAAAGCTGTAACGCAAAATATTCATCTGATAATTTTCTGTAGGTTCATCATTACCAGAGACACTTTTCACACTGTTTTCACATTATCAGTTGATACATTGTCATTATAAAAATATTGATTGCAAAATTTAAACTGATATATATTCAATATCAATATTCATCTCATTCTTGGAAAGAAAGCAAATGAGCATATTTCCCAAAACATAAAACTGTTCCTTTAAGATACACACATGCCAACATGAACACAACTACACAACCAATAATCTCAAATGACATCTATCAACCTATATAAACTCCTTGCATCAACATCCACAACAGATTAGTGTTATGTGACCACCTACTGGGTATGAGCATTCTTTTCATGCTGACTGCTATTATTGCATTGAACTGATACTGCATGACTGTGTCACTGTGTATATCATTATATTGTCTTGCTCTGTGTCATATGCATTTATCTATCATGCACTTCTTCTGGGCTTTAGATTCATTGTTGACAGATATTGGTGTAGACAGATATATGTGTGCTTCTTTCAGACAGGGAGGATTCTGCCATTTCAGACATGAATTTGTCATCTGTCAATGGCACTTTTACTGCAGCTGGGAGACAGCGGGACACCTTCACTGCAGCTGTTACCAAGAATGTGATTGTCACAGCCCTCTGCATCTCCATTAACTACGTCAATGGTACTCTGGTCCACACCTTCAGAAAGCACCAGGTCTGAGGTCCAGCATTGTTTTTATATACAGCATGTGCATGTACAAAATAAGAATTAGGAGAAATTCAGATGTAAAATATCGTATCAAAATCAAAACAAATTAGAGATTGAGATTAGATAAATTGAACATGAGTAAATAATGCACTGTGCCCCATTTAAATATCATCATATATTATATAATAAAGGAGTACTGCATAGGCAAGTTTTAAAAACTGCCTGTCCAAGACAAAACCACATGTATTGGCACCATAGGATAATATTCATGATATGGCTCCCTGCTTCTATTCTAATTAGGTTAATGTTTTGTTTTTATGAATCCTTCAATCATTTTCAGTAAAAAACTTTAAATCTATGATTATTAATATATAGATTATTGATAACATCTACATATTATCATGTTTCAAAATGTGCCATTATGTACAGGAAACCTCCACCTCTGAACGGAAGGGACGTTTTTTAATTTGATGTTTATAGAGATGAGAAGTGAGAATCTGTTCATCAATGAACCAGCTCATTAATGCAAGCATGACTTACAGCGCCGGGCGGCCCTACACCCTCACTACGCACGTCCGTAGGGCTCCGCAAATTACGCAAGGAGCCCGCCTCCTCCTCGTGTCAATGTTTTTAACTTTGATGAGAGGAAAAAGCGGGACTATACGTCCGGTCACGAAAAGAGAAAAGACACACTATGTGATTGAAAGGCAGGAACAGCAGTCAGATGAACCTAACAGTAAATAACAGCAGGCTAACGTTAGATGCTAGCTTACGTTGCACCTGTCTGTCTGCGCAGTGCGTCTCTGTTTTTCTCTTACCTGCCACTTCCAGGTCTGTTCTGTGACTTTGTGTCTCACAAACCTGAAATACAACTACTCATTACTTTTAACAAACACCGACGGTTTTGATCAAACTGCAGCCGCGAAAAGAAATCAGCGTCTCACCGTGAACACGCGTCCATATGCGCGTGCAGCAGAAGAAACTCGTGCGACAGTGATTTCATAGTCTCTCAGTCAATGTTTAGTTACAACTCTGGACTAATACAAGATGAAAAGCAATGGATTGACATTGATCATTTATTATTTTGTGAATAATATATTTATTATTGCCTACAGGGCAATATGGACGCATGTCTCTTAGTAAATAATAACCATCATGTATTCAGCCAAGCCACAGCAGAAATTATATTTTATATTTGAAAATGTGTAAAAGGAAATCAGGGGGAGCCAGTTTGAATGGGTCTGATGCAGTTAATCAAATGAGTAATACATCTGCAGCTATGCCAACAGGCTAATGTTTACATTGTAAAGCCAAAGCTAACTGTATAATTTTATGAAGAGTGAACTATTTTCCAGGCAGCAGACCGGAACCTCAGGGTTACATTTCATTATTTTCTACAATTTCCTTTTTATGTTAATGTTAATATTCCCTTATCATAAGATTGTAAAGAAAATATTCTTTAATTTTCTTTTTTCTTACAGATTTTAAGTTTGAGCCCTCGTTACATTCTGTTCATCCACCTGGTGATAAATGACATGACACAGCTGGCCCTGACCACTCTTCTCCACGTCATCAGCTACACCCTGTATACTATCAGCGTACCTTTCTGCCTCATCCTGCTGATCATCACCATCCTCACCACCCTCAACACCCCACTAAACCTGGCTGGAATGGCAGTCGAGTGCTACATCGCCATCTGCATCCCCCTCCGTCACGGCCTGATCTGCACTGTCAAAAAAACCTACATCCTGATTGGTTTGATCTGGGTTGTCAGTGCACTCTCTATCCTACCAGACCTCTTCATCCTCCTGGCCACAGAGCCTCTGCACTTCTTTCACTCCAGAGTGTTATGTACCAGATATACTGTGTTCAGAAGCATCTACAGCCTGAAGAAGAGGGAAGCGTCACACATTGTTTGTCTTGTTTTGGTTTGGCTCATACTCTTTTACACTTACTTTAGGATTCTGTTTGCAGCCAAGGGAGCAACTGCAGACTTTAAAAAAGCCAGAAACACTATTCTCCTCCATGGTTTTCAGTTGCTGTTGTGCATGCTTACTTATGTGAGACCCATGTTTGAACAAGGTCTACTCTACTTATTGCCCAAACAACACTTGTCCGTACGCTTTGCCTGTTACGTCATTGTCCAGATCCTGCCTCGGTTCGTTAGCCCCATCGTTTACGGACTGCGAGACCAGACCTTCAGGAGATATGTGAGAAGGTACCTGCTTTGTAAAGTGAGCACAAGCAGCCACCCAGAAAATGTCACCAAGCCGAACATGACGTCTTCTATGAGACAGCAGTGATAGTTGCTCAGTGTCCAAACATCTGCAGAGCAAACTGCAAAACTCTGCAAAAACATGTAACATCATAATTTGTGTTTTAAATTATTGTGGTTTTGTCTTTATTTTTTGTTTATGTAGCAGCAGCAACAATAGCATTTAAAATATAAAACCACTATGACAAATACATTCCAATAAAAACTACAGCTCAACTACAATTTTTCAGGTTTCATCTCAAAAAAATTTTGTTAAAAAACTGAATTCCAATTAGGGTTGCAAAATGTATCTGTGGTCAATAAATGGGAAAATAATTTTATTGTTCCAAAACTGGAATTTTAGCCAATAAATACAGTTTATTCAGAAAGTGTTCAGACTCCTTCAATGTTTTCACATTCTGTTATGTTGAAGCCTCATGCAAAAATAAAAAGAATTATTAATTTTCCGCCCATCAATCTCCACTCAATAGCCCATAACTAGAAAGTGGAAGTTTTTGCAAATTTATCAAAAAGGAAAAACTGAAATATCAAATTGACAAAAGTATTCAGATGTGACACTTGAAATTTAGCTCAGGTTCCTCCCATTTCATTATCATCTCTGAGATGTTCTATACCTTGATGAGTCCACCTGTGGTCAATTCAGCTGATTGGAGATGATTTGGAAAGGTACACACCTTTCTATATAAAAGGTGTCACAGCTGACAATGCATATCAGAGCAAAGACCAAGGTCTCCAATCAAGGTTATGAAACATCTCAAAGATGATCATGAGAAGTGGGAGGCACCTGAGCTAAATTTTAAGTGTCACAGCAAAGTGTCTGAATACTTATGTCATTGTGATATTTCAGTTTTTCCTTCTTAATAAATTTGCGCAATCTATTTTTAGTTTGCCATTATTATTTGTCATTATCATTGAGTGGAGATTGATGAGGGAGAAAATACATTTTTTAGATTTTGGCGTGAGGTTGCAACATAAAAAAATGTGAAACAATTGAAGGGGTCTGAATACTTTCTGAGTGCACTGTACACATGATAATGCAGAGCCAGGGAACTTTTGTTGCATGTCCTATCCCTCTCTCTCTCTGCCCTTATTTTATATTATATATTTATATTTTATTTTACGATGCACCCAACACTACTTGGTAAGATTGAACTTGACTGAAATAACAAATAAAAAAAATTCTTTTTTCTTCTTTTTTTCTTTTAAATCATACAAAAGTCACATCACAGAATAAAAACAATGATCTGGTCTTACTGTGATCATAACACCACCAACTATTATCATCATCATCATGTTTTTCTTTCCTCTGGTAAACACCGAGGAGGACGATGGGAAGAAAATCAATTAAGTCGTGTTTCAGTGTTTATAAATGCGAAACTGACAAGCTGTTTGCCCTGAGTGTCCGACCTGGACTCAGGTAGGTGGAATAGTACAGGGATGGTGGTGAGGCAGATTAATTAAACTCTTTAATATGCAACTCTTTGCTGAGAAATATTACACTGAGTTTGTTCACATGTTGGTACTTACTGTGTCCACATGCGTAATTGTTTATTTAACCGCAGCACTCTTTGCATTAATAGATGCTCTGACATTTGGAAGAATAAACAGGTAATGTAATATTTTGCCTGATAATGACCCTATATTTAAGATGAAGCTCAGTTTCTAATGTCAAGTTTCTGCAGCAGGTTTTACAGACTGTGTAACATTATGATTAATTTGATTATTTGGGATTCACTGCACAAATACTGATTCAAATACTGCACAATAATGTTTTTGCAGCTGACTGGTCTTTGCAAAAGTTAGATTAGCTTTATAATGTAGCACAAGAAATAAATAATGCTATTATGTACACATTTGAAAACCTTTATGTACTTGCCTTTGTTAATGAAGTAATGAACACTAATACATGTTTTAACATTATATGAGTGGATGTTCATGAGAGAAAAAAAAATCTATCAAGGTGAAAAAGGGAATCATGGTATGAAATTTACAACACCTGAGCAACGTTTTTAGGAAATGTTTTGATATGTATTTAACACTCAAAGGGTTTTACTTTAGTGTCAGGTTTCCAAATTGCCTGAATAATAATAGTTAAATCAGATTTACAGCAGTGTGGCTGTAGAACTGGATTATTGTTATTTTACTGGAAAATGATTTATTTTCTCAAATATGTGATTTTCAAACAAAAAGAAACATGTGAAACTAAAATATCTGTTGTTTGCTTTTGTGGTCAAACTAGCGTATGTGCATCATAAAGGTGCAGATAAAAGTGAGTTTACCAATACTTTGACTGTAAATAGATTTATCAGACTGATTATTTTATGCAGTTTTATGGTAATTTCTTTACATATTTGTCAATTTGTTTCTTCTGTTTTGTATACTCTTTTTTCAGGTCTCAGTAAAATATGAGCTCATCAGTGGGTCCAGGAGGCAATATGACTTTTCCTTATCAGGTTTGTGAAGCAACTGTCTTCATATCAATGAAAAAGTATAACTGTTGATTATGTTTATGATTTATACTGTTGCATTGCTAACTGTGATGCCAAAATCTGTTTCTATGTCACTGTATTGAGAGATTTAATTCCTAAAGACTAAAGCAAGAAAATGCAGTTAAAGGTAAATTTGTGACCTTGATTTTTCTTGATTATGTCCAAATCTAAAATGAATAAGTGATTTTATTTTTGATGAACAATGAAAACAAAACATATAATCTCTAAACTTTATTTCTCTAACACTGAATCAGTGTCTAACTGCAGCCCGTTCACAGGAATCACTGACCTCCCAACATGACCACATTATACCCACCTATTCAAATATCAGTCCTCACACAGAACTCATTGTGTCCTGGCACAGATTACTGTCATGTATGTTCAATCTCTTGATTCACAAATCAATTTACTGCAAGTATATTTTCAAACAAACACCTTCACAAATGAATAATTAATAAAGGTGTTTGCTTGGAAATATACTTGCAGTTTTATGTTGCTGAAAATTAACTACAATATTTTCTTTCCCTGACTGTGATCAGCTCATGTTCATGAACAGTTGATCTGTTACTTAAGATCTCAGTACTTAAATTCTGGTGTTAGCTGGTAAAATATCCTGAATAATCATGAAAAGGCAAAAGAAATTGTTCTTTATTTTGATGTAATCTCAAAACTGACTGGTTTCTGTTTCTTTATCTCTGGCTCCCTCTGTTGCTGGATCAGCTCACATTCATCAGAGACACCTTCACCACAGCATTTGTGAAGAACCTGATAGTGGCTCTGGTCTGGCTCACCCTCACTTACATCAATGGCACCTTGGTTGCCACTTTTTTCAGACACCAGGTATATATAAATATATATATATATATATATATATATATATATACACATACACACACACACACACACACACACACACACACACACACACACACACTATCTCTTTTTGGACATGTGATAGGTTGCATACATAATATTTACTAACTGTTAGTATTAAATTGAAAATCGTCTTGGAGACAGAATCCCGCTGTCAGAGTTATTAGCAGTGTGTGTGTGTGTGTGTGTGTGTGTGTGTGTGTGTGTGTGTGTTGTGTGTGTGTGTGTGTGTGTGTGTATGTGTATATATATATATATATATTATATATATTTATATATACCTGGTGTCTGAAAAAAGTGGCAACCAAGTGCCATTGATGTAAGTGAGGGTGAGCCAGACCAGAGCCACATCAAGTTCTTCACAAATGCTGTGGTGAAGGTGTCTCTGATGAATGTGAGCTGATCCAGCAACAGAGGGAGCCAAGAGATAAGAAACAGAAACCAGTCAGTTTTGAGATTACATCAAAATAAAGAACAATTTCTTTTGCCTTTTCATGATTATTCAGGATATTTTACCAGCTAACACCAGAATTTAAGTACTGAGATCTTAAGTAACAGATCAACTGTTCATGAACATGAAGCTGATCAACAGTCAGGGAAAGAAAATATTGTAGTTAATTTTCAGCAACATAAAACGTATATTTCCAAGCAAACACCTTTATTAATTATTCATTTGTGAAGGTGTTTTGTTTGAAAATATACTTGCAGTAAATTGATTTGTGAATCAAGAGATTGAACATACATGACAGTAATCTGTGCCAGGACCAATGAGTTCTGTGTGAGGACTGATATTTGAATAGGTGGGTATAATGTGTCATGTTGGAGGTCAGTGATTCCTGTGAACGGCTGCAGTTAACACTGATTCAGTGTTTAGAGAAATTAAAGTTTAGAGATTATATGTTTTGTTTTCATTGTTCATCAAAAATAAAATCACTTATTCATTTAGATTTGGACATAATCAAGAAAAATCAAGGTCACAAATTTACCTTTAACTGCATTTTCTTGTTTAGTCTTTAGGAATTAAATCTCTCAATACAGTGACATAGAAACAGATTTTGGCATCACAGTTAGCAATGCAACAGATAAAATCATACACATAATCAAACGTTATTACTTTTTCATTGATATGAAGACAGTTGCTTCACAAACCTGATAAGAAAAGTCATATTGCCTCCTGGACCCACTGATAGCTCATATTTTACTAGACCTGAAAAAAGAGTTATACAAAACAAGAAAAACAAATGACAAATATGTAAAGAAATTACCATAAAACTGCTATAAATAATCAGTCTGATAAATCTATTTACAGTCAAAGTATGGTAAACTCACTTTTATCTGCACCTTTATGATGACATACGCTAGTTTGACCACAAAAGCAAACAAAGCTGATATTTAGTTTCACATGTTTCTTTTTGTTTGAAAATCACATATTTGAGAAAATAAAGGATTTTCCAGTAAATATACAATAATCCAGTTCTACAGCCACACTGCTGTAAATCTGATTTAACTATTATTATTCAGGCAATTTGGAAACCGACACTAAAGTAAAACCCTTTGAGTGTTAAATACATATACAAACATTTCCTAAAAACGTTGCTCAGTGGTTTGTAAATTTCATACATGATTCCCTTTTTCACCTGATAAGATTTTTTTTTCTCTCATGAACATCCACTCATATAATGTAAAACATGTATTAGTGTTCATTACTTCATTAACAAAGGCAAGTACATAAAGGTTTTCAAATGTGTACATAATAGCATTATTTATTTCTTGTGCTACATTATAAAGCTAATCTAACTTTTGCAAAGACCAGTCAGCTGCAAAAACATTATTGTGCAGTATTTGAATCAGTATTTTTGCAGTGAATCTCCAATAATCAAATTAATCATAATGTTACACAGTCTGAAAACTGCTGCAGAAAACTTGACATTAGAAAACTGAGCTTCATCTTAAATATAGGGTCATTATCAGGCAAAATATTTACATTACCTGTTTATTCTTCCAAAATGTCAGAGCATCTATTTAATGCAAAGAGTGCTGCGGTTAAATAAACAATTGACGCAGGTGACACAGTAATACCAACATGTGAACAAACTCAGTGTAATATTTCTCAGCAAAGAGTTGCATATTAAAGAGGTTTAATTAATCTGCCTCACCACCATCCCTGTACTATTCCACCTACCTGAGGCCAGTCGGACACTCAGGCAAACAGCTTGTCAGTTTCGCATTTATAAACACTGAAACACGACTTAATTGATTTCTTCCCATCGTCCTCCTCGGTGTTTACCAGAGGAAAGAAAAACATGATGATGATGATAATAGGTTGGTGGTTATGATCACAGTAAGACCAGATCATTGTTTTATTTCTGTGATGTGACTTTTGTATGATTTAAAAGAAAAAAGAAGAAAAAAGAATTTTTTTATTTGTATTTCAGTCAAGTTCAATCTTACCAAGTAGTGTTGGGTGCATTGTTAAATAAAATATAAATATATAATATAAAATAAGGGCAGAGAGAGAGAGGGATAGACATGCAACAAAAGTTCCCTGGCTCTGCATTATCATGTGTACAGTGCACTCAGAAAGTATCAGACCCCTTCAATTGTTTCACATTTTTTTATGTTGCAACCTCACGCCAAAATCTAAAAAATGTATTTTCCCCTCATCAATCTCCACTCAATGATAATGACAAATAATAATGGCAAACTAAAAATAGAATGTGCGCAAATTTATTAAGAAGGAAAAACTGAAATATCACAATGACATAAGTATTCAGACCACTTTGCTGTGACACTTAAAAATTAGCTCAGGGCCTCCCACTCTTCATGATCATCTTTGAGATGTTCATAACCTTGATTGGAGACCTTGGTCTTTGCCTCTGATATGCATTGTCAGCTGTGACACCTTTTATATAAGAAAGGTGTGTACTTTCCAAATCATCTCCAATCAGCTGAATTGACCACAGGTGGACTCTTCAAGGTATAGAACAATCTCAGAGATGATAATGAAATGGGAGGAACCTGAGCTAAATTTCAAGTGTCACATCTGAATACTTTTGTCAATTTGATATTTCAGTTTTCTTCTTTGATAAATTTGCAAAAAACTTCCACTTTCTAGTTATGGGCTATTGAGGTGAGATTGATGGGCGGAAAATTAATAATTCCTTTTTATTTTTGCATGAGGCTTCAACATAACAGAATGTGAAAACATTGAAGGAGTCTGAACATTTCTGAATAAACTGTATTTATTGGCTAAAATTCCAGTTTTGAACAATAAAATTATTTTCCCATTTATTGACCACAGATACATTTTGCAACCCTAATTGGAATTCAGTTTTTTAACAAAATTTTTTTTGAGATGAAACCTGAAAAATTTTGAGCTGTAGTTTTATTGGAATGTATTTGTCCATAGTGGTTTTATATTTTAAATGCAATTGTTGCTGCTGCTACATAAACAAAAAATAAAGACAAAACCACAATTATTTAAAACACCAAATTGATGATGTTACATGTTTTGCAGAGTTTTGCAGTTTGCGTCTGCAGATGTTTGGACACTGAGCAACTATCACTGCTGTCTCATAGAAGACGTCATGTTCGGCTCTGGTGACACTTCTGGGTGGCTGCTTTTTGCTCACTTTACAAAGCAGGTTACCTTCTCACAATCTCCTGAAGGTCTGGTCTCGCAGTCCGTAAACGATGGGGCTAACAACCGAGGCAGGATCTGGACAATGACGTAACAGGCAAAGCGTACGGACAAGTGTTGGGCAATAAATAGAGTAAAACCTTGTTCAAACATGGGTCTCACATAAGTAAGCATGCACAACAGCAACTGAAAAACCATGGAGGAGAATAGTGTTTTCTGGCTTTTTTAAAGTCTGCAGTTGCTCCCTTGGCTGCAAACAGAATCCTAAAGTAAGTGTAAAAGATAGCCAACCAAAGCAAGACAAAACAATGTGTGACGCTTCCCTCTTCTTCACGACTGTAGATGCTTCTGAATACGTAATCTCTCGCACAAAACACTGCTGGAGTGAAAGAAGTGCAGAGGCTCTGTGGCCAGGAGGATGAAGGATGCTGGTAGGATAGAGAGTGCACTGACAACCCAGATCAAACCAATCAGGATGTAGGTTTTTTTGACAGTGCAGATCAGGCCGTGACGGAGGGGGATGCAGATGCGATGTAGCACTCGACTGCCATTCCAGCCAGTTTAGTGGGGTGTTGAGGGTGGTGAGGATGGTGATGATCAGCAGGATGCAGGCAGAAAGGTACGCTGATAGTTATACAGGGTGTAGCTGATGACGTGGAAAAGAGTGGTCAGGGCCAGCTGTTCATGTCATTTATCACCAGGTGGATGAACAGAATGTACAAGGCTTGAACTTAAAATCTGTAAGAAAAAAGAAAAATTAAAGAATATTTTCTTTACAATCTTATGATAAGGAATATTAACATTAACATAAAAAAGGAAATTGTAGAAATAATGAAATGTAACCCTGAGGTTCCGGTCTGCTGCCTGGAAAATAGTTTCACTCTTCATAAAATTATACATTAGCTTTGGCTTTACAATGTAACATTAGCCTGTTGGCATAGGTGCAGATGTATTTACTCATTTGATTAACTGCATCAGACCCATTCAAAAAATGCTCTCCCCTGATTTCCTTTTACACATTTTTCAAATATAAAATATAATTTCTGCTGTGGCTTGGCTGAATACATGATGGTTTATATTTACTAAGAGACATGCGTCCATATTTGCCCTGTAGGCAATAATAAATATATTATTCACAAAATAATAATGATCAATGATCAATCCATTCTTTCATCTTGTATTAGTCCAGAGTTGTAACTAAACATTACTGAGAGACTATGAAATCACTGTCGCACGAGTTTCTTCTGCTGCACGCGCATATGACGCGTGTTCACGGTGAGACGCTGATTTCTTTTTCGCGGCTGCAGTTTGATCAAAACCGTCGGTGTTTGTTAAAAGTAATGACTAGTTGTATTTCAGGTTTGTGAGACAACAAAGTCACAGAACAGACCTGGAAGTGGCAGGTAAGAGAAAAAAGAGACGCACTGCGCAGACAGAAGGTGCAACGTAAGCTAGATCTAACGTTAGCCTTCTGTTATTTACTGTTAGGTTCATCTGACTGCTGTTCCTGCCTTTCAATCACATAGTGTGTCTTTTCTCTTTCGGACCGGACGTATAGTCCCGCTTTTTCCTCTCATCAAAGTTTAAAAACAGTTGACACGAGGAGGAGGCGGGCTCCTTGCGTAATTTGCGGAGCCCTACGGACGTGCGTAGTGAGGGTGTAGGGCCGCCCGGCGCTGCTAAGTCATGCTTGCATTAATGAGCGTTTCATTGTATGAACAGCATTCTGCACTTCTCATCTCTATAACATCAAATAAAAACGTCCCTTCCGTTCAGAGGGAGGTTTCCTGTACATAATGGCACATTTTGAAACATGATAATATGTAGATGTTATCAATAATCTATATATTAATAATCATATATTTAAAGTTTTTTACTGAAAATGATTGAAGGATTCATAAAACAAAACATTAACCTAATTAGTAATAGAAGGCAGGAGCGCATATCATGAATATTATCCTATGGTGCCAATTACATGTGGTTTTGTCTTGGACAGGCAGTTTTTAAAAACTTGCCTATGCAGTACTTCCTTTATTATATGATATATGATGATATTTAAATGGAGCACAGTGCATTATTTTACTCATGTCCAATTTATCTAATCTCAATCTCTAATTTGTTTTTGATTTTGATACGATATTTTACATCTGAATTTCTCCTAATTCATTATTTTGTACATCCACATGCTGTATATAAAAACAATGCTGGACCTCAGACCTGGTGCTTTCTGAAGGGTGACCAGAGTCCATTGACGTAGTTAATGGAGATGCAGAGGGCTGTGACAATCACATTCTTGGTAACAGCTGCAGTGAAGGTGTCCCCGCTGTCTCCCAGCTGCAGTTAAAGTGCCATTGACAGATGACAAATTCATGTCTGAAATGGCAGAATCCTCCCTGTCTGAAAGAAGCACACATATATCTGTCTACACCAATATCTGTCAACAATGAATCTAAAGCCCAGAAGAAGTGCATGATAAATAGATGCATATGACACAGAGCAAGACAATATAATGATATACACAGTGACACAGTCATGCAGTATCAGTTCAATGCAATAATAGCAGTCAGCATGAAAGAATGCTCATACCAGTAGTGTGTCACATAACACTAAATCTGTTTGTGGATGTTGATGCAAGAGTTTATATAGGTTGATAGATGTCATTTGAAATTATTGGTTGTGTTAGTTGTGTTCATGTTGGCATGTGTGTATCTTTAAAGGAACAGTTTTATGTTTTGGAAATATGCTCATTTGCTTTCTTTCCAAGAATAAGATGAATATTATATTGAATATATATCAGTTTAAATTTTGCAATCATTTTTTATAATGACAAATGTATCAACTGATAATGTGAAAAGTGTTGAAAAGTGTCTCTGGTAATGATGAACCTACAGAAAATATCAGATGAATATTTTGCGTTACATGCTTTATAGTGAGTTTCATCTCATTGTTTTCATTTCTGTTCCACAACTTTACTGATCTGGTTCACTCTCATAGTGATCATTTCAGCCACAGCATGCAGATGTTTTTAAAGAAAAACATCTGTAAAAAACCACTGGCCCACAGTTAGAGACCATCTGATGAACCTAGTGGAGCATTTAGCAGCTAAACAGCCAGATATTTGATTTGATTTGTGAGCAGTCATTATGTTAAGCTTGGCCAACCAAATCCGGACAACAGGGCGCTACTTAAATCCACATACTAAGATTTGTCGGCAGTCTTCTCATTTCGCTTCTCAGACAAAAACAAATAAACATTATTTCATGAAAATAATGTTGAACTAAACTATTTTAAACAGTGCTGAAACTAGATGGATGAAAAAAACTGGTGCTAAGCTGATTCATCCTTTTTGTAGCACTTGAGGACAGCAGACCAGGAGCAAGCATCAGCATTCATCTGGAGCCATGTAACCTGATGAATGTCAAGTCCACGCCATCCCCCTTTTCTTAATCTGACTTTGGTGTACTGATGAGTGGTGGGTAGGTACGAATACAATGTTGGTCTGTCTCAGTTCCTCGATACAAAGCAAATAAAGCAACAAATAGGGGCCCATGAGACACGCCAATTTTAGTTCAGAGAAGAAGTAATGCAGGGATTCAAGCTGTTTACACATGAGGGTGAAACATCAACAGTAGGATTCCTAGGCCTGACCATTTCCACAAAACCTCAATTTAAAGTCATGTTTTTCTTAGTTTGGGAAATGGATCATGATTTTCAACAGAAAGACTCACTTATTTCCTTAAAGTTAATTATTTTCTTTTTAGGGTTTGATTGTTTGAAGCAATAAATCATAATGGTGAATTTTCTTTTGTTACTATGCTAATAGTAATAAAAACTGCAATTTGTACATACTGTAGGGCTCACAGTATTTAATGATAACTGAAGAAAAATGATATGCTGGAAAAACAATGATGAATTGCGAATTAATTTAGTAAAGTGGAAAACATTTACAAATTGGCTTGATATGACTCACCTTGAAACTATAACTGTTTGGCAAGGAAGTAACAGACACGTCCAGGACCTCTGCACAGTAAAACAGTAATGTGAGGAATGAAAGAATAGATGTTTTGCAAAACGATGAAGAAGTTACATTATCTGTTATGATTTGTTATGAATACAAAGTAAACTTGCGAGGACCGACTTAAAGGAAACCAGAGATTTTAGAAAAAAATAAAAATTACCTGTTACTGTGAAAAGCATTATTGATTCTAGTGGAATTTTTCTGGCGCGTTTTCAAAAAAATGTTTTTTTTACTAGATTTTCGAATACAACAGCACTAACTGAAGCTTTAAAAAGTTCAAACACAGAAATGATTTATAACTTTGAGAATCATATTCTTTATTTTCAGCTTTACAGTATGAGATTGTTTGATTTACAGGTATTCCTTTTATTATGTCCTATCTGCTTGTTGTACATTTCACTCTTTTCAAATTATATAAACTTGGCTAGCCATTTTAACCATTGTATGTGACGTAGAGTATTGAGGATTTTTAATACAATAAAAAAAAAAAAAACTGGTGTCAGTGTGGAAAAGTACCAGCTTTGCTGTAATCAGAGCCAAGGAGGAAAAATGGCGTCATGCTGAGGCCAGATGGAGTATCTGTTTGAATCTTGGAGTCATAAATTAAATGTAAAATCATATTACAGAGTTTTCCTTGCCAAAAATTAGGTATTGGGGGAGTACAAGCCATACGACTGGGGGACTTTTGTGATATATGGGGGGTGGTCACCTGTCCAAACCGGCACCTTTTTTTTTTTTTCCCCCAGAAATCTGTGGCTGAGGACTAGGTCCTTACTTCAGTTCTGACAATTAACCATATCTCTTTCTAGTAAACATGAATTAACTTTTTTTTCCCCTATTTAAAAGAAAACTAATGATGTCTGAACTCAAATCAGTCGCCTTCCTTCTGCATGCAGAAAATTCTAGGCACGTTCACATCCCTTTTCTTCTTTGTTTATTTGGGATGGCTTTTGCCTGATGCACGATTACGATTTACAGTGTTACCACTACATTGCACGTAGTGGCGTACAGCGGCAATTGCAGTTACAAACGCCAAATCATCCGAGTACCGACAAAACATAGTAAGCCAACTAGAATTTTTTCGGAGGCGGAAGGCGTCATGAAATTTAACGGTAGGCGGCCGTCTCCACAATTACCTAGCAGAAAAACCCTTGTATTATCAGGCTTAATGAAAGTAATTTATTCTGTCAGTACTACCTCCCACCAACCCCATCTCACCCCCTTCCTTTTCCCCCTTAAAGGCCCCTTGCTGACCTTGCTTGCTCCCTATGTTCACCTCTTGTACTTCAACCTCTGCCTGGATGCAGTCTGTTGGTCCCCCACCATGGCCTCAAAGGTTTGACTGTTGTCCCTTGTTAGCCCACCCAAACACTCAAGGCAACATCTTGTCAGTATGAATTCCTTTATAAACACTTATGAAAACACGGAACTTAGTTTGATTTTTCTTTCATCATCCCCCTCATGTTACTGTGAGAAAAAAAAGCTGTTCATAGCAAGTCCGGTTTTCTGAATACTTATGTCCCAAAGTTGATTTTTCTAGTTTTCCTTTGTTAAATAAATTTGCAAAAAATTCTAAATTTCTGTTTTCACTTCACTTCATTTTCATGCGGGTATTAGAGTAAAGATTTCTAGGGAAAAATGGTTGCATAATCGCCTGCAAAAAATAAAATTGTGAAAAAAGTGGAAGGGGTCTGACCACAACACACGTCAGATTTTGGTTGGTACACTGAGCAACTCTATCACTGCTGTCTCATAGACACTCATGTTCGCTTGTGACATTTTCTGGGTGGCTGCTGTGCTCACTTTACAAAGCAGGTTACCTCTCACATATCTCCTGAAGGTCTGGTCTCGCAGTCCGTAAACGATGGTGCAACGAACCGAGCTCAGGATCAGGACAAATGACGTAACAGCAAAGGGCTTATGGACAAAGTGTTGTCTTTGTGGCAATAAGTAGAGTAGACCTTGTTTGAAAACATGGGTCTCACATTAAGTTAAGCATGCACAACAGCAACTGAAACCAGGATGGAGAATAGTGTTTCTGGCTTTTTTAAAGGTGCTGCGTAGTTTGTCCCTTGGCTGCAAACAGAATCTTTAAATAGTAGTGTAAAAGAGTAGTTGAGCCAAACAAGACAGACAAAAACAATGTGTGACGCTTCCCTCTTCTCAGGCTTGTAGATGCTTCTGAACACAGTATAATCTGGGTAATATTCACACTCTGGAGTGAAAGAAGTGCAGAGGGACTCTGTGGCCAGGAGGATGAAAGTCTGGTTAGGCATAAGAGTGCACTGACCAATACCCAGATTCTTCAAACCAATCAGGATGTAGCGGTTTTTTGACAGTGCAGATGCAGGCCGTGACGGAGGGGGATCGCAGATGGCGGATTGTAGCACTCGAACGCCATTCCAGCCAGTTTTAGTGGGTGTTGAGGCGTGGTGAGGATGGTGATGATCAGCAGGATGAGCAGAAAGCGGACATTGATTGAAATACAGGGGTGTAGCTGATGCGTGGATGGAAGAGTGGACAGGGCCAGCTGTGTCATGTCTTTATCACAGGTGGATGAAACAGAATGTAACGAGGCTCGGAATACTTAAAATCTGTAAGGATAAAGGAAATTAATCAAGCAAAACGAACGAAGCATTACATGGCATGGAAAAAACGGATATTACCACAGCGCCAGGTTTGATCCGAACCCATTGCCCTTAATAATTCAATCCCCTCTCTTTCTGCCCAACTTTCCAATTCCTCTCTCTCACTGTAATAAATTGCAAAATGCCCAAAAAATAATTAAAAAGAAAAAAGATATAAAATGCAACTATGCTCAGTGAAATATAAATTGACTCACAACATATAACATAATAAATCTTCATAACTTCAATATATTTGAATTACTTTTGTAATGATATACATTCAAACTTTTCCAAAATCTATGACCAATAGAAGAAAACTTTCGCCTTCCGGTCAGAAGGGGGAAGTTTTTTTCCAATACACAACAGCACATTTAGAAAATCTGATCAAATCTCATGATAAATAAAAAAATCACAGGTTTAAGAGGACAGGCTTTTTATTGAATATGATTGACACTGATATTATCCATGGCAATACGTTGAGTTTTTCTTAATCAAACTTCTTTTTTGTTTAGACAACTATTTACTTTGCTGTTGTTCCTATTATCTTAAATGAGGCACAGAGAATCATTTACTGATGTCCCAAACCGATTTGTTAAAGCTGTTGAAAACAACATTTTAAGTTATTGTTATGAATTTAATAGCATTCTTTGGAATTTCCCTCGTTCTGCTCGCTCCAATCCTTTTGTACATTGCACATTAGCTTTTATATAAAAACTCAATGCTGGATCCTCAGGACCTGGTGCTTTCTGAAGGTGTTGGACCAGGTCTATACCATTGATCGTAGTTAATGGCAGATGTAGAGGGCTGTTGACAATCACATCTTGTAACAGCTGCAGTGAAGGTGTCCCGGCTGTCTCCCAGCGTGCAGTAAAAAGATGCCATTTGACAGATGACAAATTCATGTCTGAAATGGCAGAATCTCTCCCTGTCTGAAAGAAGCACACTTATCTCTCTACACCAATATCTGTCCAAGGAGTGAATCTAAAGCCCAGAAAGAAGTGCATGATAGATAAATGCATATGACACAGACAGCAAGGACCCAATATAATGATATACACAGTGACACAGTCACTGCGTCATCAGTTCAATGCAATAATAGCAGTCAGCATGAAAAAAGAATGCTTTCCAACCCAAGTAGAGTGGTCA